>NC_083429.1:5161901-5340843 GCF_020745735.1 Hemiscyllium ocellatum | reverse complement strand
TCCTCCCCTCCCTCCCTCCCTTCTCTCGCTCTCCCCTCCATCCTTCTCCTCTCTCGCCCACACCCTCCCTCTTGCCCTCCCGTCACTTCCCTCCCTCTCCCTCTCCTCTCTCATCCACCCCCTCTCTCGCGCTCCCCTCTCCTTCCTTCCCTCCCCTCTCTCGCCCTCCTCCTCTCTCGCACTTGCCTCTCTCCGCCCTCCTCTCCCTCGCCCTCCTCCTCTCTCGGGCTCTGTTCTCTCGCCCTACAGTCTCTCTCCCTCCCCTCTCTCGCCCTCGCCCTTCCGTTTCTCGTCTTCCCCTCTCTCAAACACACCCCTCCCACGCCCTCTCCTCCCTCTCCCCTCTCTTCCCTCTCCCCTCTCTCTCTCGCCCTCCCCTCCCTCCCCTCCCTCTCCCCCTCTCTCACCTTTCCCTCCCCTCCCTCCCTCACCTCTCTTGCCCTCTCTTTCTCACCCTCCCCGCCTTTCCTCCCCACCCTCCCTTCCCTCTCTCGCCCTCCCCTCCCCTCCCTCTCTCACCCTCCCCTCCCTCCTTCTCCCCTCTTGCCCTCCCTTCCCTCCCCTCCCTCTCCCTCTCTCTCACCCACCCCCTCTCTCGCACCCCCCTCCCTCCCTCCCTCCCCCTCTCTCGCCCCCTCCTCCCTCCCTCCCCCTCTCTCGCCCAATCCCTCCCTCTCGCCCTCCCCTCCCTCTCCCCCCTCTCGCCCTCCCCCTCTCTCGCCCTCCCGTCCCCTCCCTCCCTTACCTCTCTCACCTTCTCTCTCCCTCTCACCCTCCCCGCCTTTCCTCCCCTCCCCTCCCCTCCCTCTTTCGCCCTCCCCTCCCTCCTTCTCCCCTCTCGCCCTCCCTTCCCTGCCCACCCTCTCCCTCTCACCCCCTCCTCCCTGTCTTCCTCCCCTCCATACCTCCCTTCTCTCGCCCTCCCCTCCCTCCTTCTCCTCTCTCGCCCTCTCCCTCCCTCTCGCCCTCCCCTCAATCCCCTCCCTCACCCTTCCCTCTCTCACCCTACCCTCCCGCACACTCCCCTCTCTCGCCCTCCCTTCCCTCTCTTCATTCCCTCCCTCGCTCCCCCTCACTCCCCTTCCCTCTCTCTCCGTCTCGCCCTCCCCGCCTTTCCTCTCCTCCCTTGCCATCCCTTCTCGCCTTCCCCTCTTTTGCCCTTACCCCTTGCCCTCCACTATCTCGCCCTCACCCTCTCCTCTCTCGCCCTACCTTCTCTCACCCTATCTCTCACTTTCTCCCCTCTTCTCCCTGCTCCTTCTCTCTCTCCACTTTCTCTCACTCTCAACCGCCCTCAATCGGTGTCTCTCTCTCTGCCCACGTCCCTCCGTTTCTCTCTGACTGAATCTCTCTCCTCCTGTCCCTCCCTCCCTCTCTCTCAAACACACTATTTCTCCCTGCTCCTTCCCTTTCCCTCTGACCCAGAGACTGGAGGTGGGGTGTGGTTGGTCGTGGGGCTGCAGGTGGTTGGGTCCTGGGGTGAGATGGGGTAGAGATGGAACTGCTGGAGGAGGCAGAGGTGGCAGGACCGAGAGTGTCAGGGTGAGGGGAAAGTGAAGAGTGGAGGCAGGTGGAGAAATCAGGGTTGGGCGGTTGGTGTGAGGGGGAGAACGAGGTGAGAAAGAGTGAGTGTGCAGGGAGAGAGAGGGAGAAATGTGGAGTAAGAGTGGGGGAGATGAAATGGGGACGCCAGGTTGGAAAGGGAATGGGGAGGGGGACAGAGGGAGTTAAATCCAGCTCCTGAGCTCAGGGCGCGGTGCCCTCCCCTTCCCTGAGGACCAGGACTTGGGGCTGAGTCTGTCTCTCTCCAGCTCAGCTTCTCCAACACAAAGACACACCACAACATCGGTCACTCTGCTGCTCGGCACGCTTTAATCAGCATTTTTTTGGTTACAAATGGAAGTGATGGATACAGTCAGTGGGATGGTGCCTTTTCTCACAGGCCCCTGAGTCGTGAGAAACATTGAAATGTTTCCCTGTAACCCCCCTGTGGGATAAGGATGGACAAACCAGCGCTCCCCTCAGTCTGTTACCATAGCGACAGGCTGCTCCATCGCTGAAACACTGAACTGAAATGAGAAAATCCCGGATGGTGTGATTAATAATGGAATTTGATGGATGGATGGATTTGGGTGAAGGGATATTTCAGCACATTCTTCAGCTGCTGCCTGAACTTAGTCTGGGTCACGGTATAAATCGCGGTGTTTGTGCAGCAACTGAGGAGCTGCAGCATGAAGCCCAATTCCTGCACAAAGTGATGCAGAAACACAGAGGAATACCCAAACTCATACATCCGTTTCCACATAGAAAACAGCATGAACGTTGACCATAACAGGATGAAATTGGCCGAGATCACAAACAGTAAAATGATGGAATTTTTTCGGTTTCTCATTTCTGTGTCAGACTGAGCATCCCCATTGGTGTGAGCGCGTAGTCTCCTGCGGACTCTGCTGGTCACTAAAATGTGTCTGATGGTGAGAACATTGAGCAGCAGAATCAGGAGAAATGGGACACACGGGGTTAGAACGTGGTGGAGGAGTTCGATTGTGACCCAGACACTGGAGAATCGAACAGCCTTTGTTACCTCACAAATCCAGGGGTAGTTCTTCAGCCAATACCGAGCCGTGAGCATAAAATACCAGAAAATGTTCTTTAAACAGCTCAGCACAGTAACTGCTCCCAGAACCACATTCGCTGTTTTCTCACTGCAATATTTACTTTTCAGCTTCTGGCAAGAAATGGCCACAAACCGATCAAAGGTGAAAGTGACGGTGAACCAGACAGAGCAGTCAGCGGCTGCATAAAGCAGGACGGCGTGGATATTACACACGTGGACGGAGAGCCTCAGGAAATAAAACTGTTCCCGATAAACAATGGGAATGTGTCTCAGGATCAGGTCGAGGATAATGACCAGGAGATCCGCCGCTGCCATGGCCCCCAGGTTACGTCTGACACATGGAGACAATCCACAATCTTTATAAAGCAGGACGTAGATGGTCATTATGTTAACTGTGAGGAAGGAAAACAAACCCATTATCCATCAGCCTGGAGGCAAAGGGACCCGTTTGATCGTGGACCCAGTGAGATTTTCAAATGTGTCCCTGTATTCAGGGATTTATTAACATAATTGGAGCTGGAATGACAAGAGGGAAGGTCGGAATTTCTGACAAAAATGTGACATAAACCATAAGAAATCCTCCCTCCCAAACACACAGAGACACATCCATAAGGACAGATGGTTTCTAGAACATTCCCACACACCGATCACTCGAGAGCAGACACAGGTCACTCATTCCCAGTTCCTAATACGGAGGGTGGGAACGTTGCTGTCCTCAAGGATTCTCTCCCAGTTTCCTGAAGACAAACGGATTTTGGGAATTTCTGTATTTTGATCTAAATTGTGGTCGATCCTGTATCGTGAAGAAATGTAAACTCAGGGAAAACGTATTCACACCTTTAACTGCCTGAGGGGCCTTCGGAATAGTGTCTCCTTCTCCCTGGAACGGGATCTCTTCCCTCGGGATCTTACCGTTTGTTCAATTCACTGATATCCGGCCGTTCACAAACAAACAACGTCAGGGACAGAACGTTCTGGGGAATGTCAGTCATAGAATGTCAGGGACAGAACGTTCCGGGGAATGTCAGTTATAGAATGTCAGGGTCAGAATGTTCCGTGGAATGTCAGTTATAGAATGTCGGGGTCAGAATGTTCCGGGGAATGTCAGTTATAGAATGTCGGGGACAGAACGTTCCGGGGAATATCAGTTATAGAATGTCAGGGACAGAACGTTCCGGGGAATGTCAGTTATAGAATGTCGGGGACAGAGTGATCCGGGGAACTCCGTGACCTGTCCATCACCTTTCCCCCCGACCCACCCCACCAACATGATGTACAGTGCACAGGCTACAGATCCATCCAGCACGGGGAGCTGCACTGACCACATCATTGCATTATCTATAAATCTCAACCAGACAGTCTGACCAGCACAGAGACCTGTGCAGTGATCACCCGTGAATTAATCTGTAACCCAGGAGCACTTACCCTCCCAGCATGTAGGACTGTGTACCCCACCCCAGTGCATTGATCTGTAACCCAGGAGCAGTTACCCTCCCAGCATGTAGGACTGTGTACCCCACCCCAGTGCATTGATGTGTAACCCAGGAGCAGTTACCCTCCCAGCATGTAGGGCTGTGTACCCCACCCCAGTGCATTGATCTGTAACCCAGAAGCTGTTACCCTCCCAGAATGTAGGACAGTGTACCCACCCCAGTGCATTGATCTGTAAACCAGGAAAAGTTACCCTCCCAGCATGTAGGACTGTGTACACCACCCCAGTGCATTGATCTGTAACCCAGGAGCAGTTACCCTCCCAGCATGTAGGACTGTCTACCCCACCCCAGTGCATTGATCTGTAACACAGGAGCAGTGACACTCCCAGCATGTAGGACTGTGTACCCCACCCCAGCACATTGCTCTTTAACACTGTGTTAGATCCCTGCCCAGTGAGGGGAAACTTGCAGCCCATGCTGGAAGTGACAGGATGTGCAGCTCCCACCCATTTACAGCTCCATATCTCCATTGTACCATGACAAGGGGGTGCTGTGTGTGTGAACATCACTGCCAGAGAGAGATGGCGGGGGAATCAGTTTAAATATGATCACATGGGCGGGGTTTGGCGTATAGACAGAGAGGGGGAGACTGAGAGACAGTGTCATTGTAGGATGTGTTCCCAGGTGTCAGAATGCTGAAATGTAGACACTTCGATAACATCCTGTAACATGAACCAGTCTTCGCAGGAAAGATGGGAAAAAGGGATATTGGTGTGAGGTCAGATGAAACAACAGCTGCTGTGTGGTTTTGAAATTACGTTTATGTAATTTTAATAAGTGTCTCATTGAAACAGTATATTGCTGTAGATTTGGAGTAGGGTAATAAGCAGTTAGGAGAAAGAGGGTCCCAGAGTTGTGAATAGTTGATGCAAAATGTTCACTTTCAGAGTTAAAAAAATACATTGATATTTTTTGTTTAAACACGAGAATTTGGGAGTTCTCTATCACTCATATTTCAACAGTTTACAAGGTAAATTGAGCATTTCTTTATGTTTAGTTTAAGTTACCAGATGAGTTTCACACTCTGCCCTAACAATTTCTGTGTGTGTATGTGTGTGTCTCTGTGTGGGCAGGTCTAGCTGTCTCTGCGGTGCTGAAAGTGATGCAATGCCACCCTCTGCTGGCCTCCACACGCCACTGCACAGGCATTGGCAGAGGGTAAAAACCAACAGGGATTCATTCAGAGAGGGGGAGGGAGAGAGAGGGGGGGGAGGGGCAGGGAGAGGGCAGCTGCTCACAGCACCATCCAAACTGATGTCTTATCCATGTACTGATCTAAATGTCCTTTAAATATTGTAACTGTCCCTATTTTCACCAGTTCCTCTGGAAGTTCATTCCACACACAAGCCAGCTTCTGTCTGAAATAATTACCTCTCCTGACTTTTGTACATCTTTTTCCTCACGCCTCAAAATATCCCTCAGTTTTGAATCCCCAACTCTCGGGAAAAGACATCAGCCCTACAGCTTATCTGTACCCCTCATCATTTTATAAATCTCTGTAAAGTTACCCCTCCATCTCATACTCTCCAGTGAAAAATGTCCCAACCTATTCAGCCTCTCCTTGTAGCTCAATCCCTCCATTCCCAGCAACATCCAGGTTAAACTCTTCTGAACCTTCTCCAGCTTAATAATATCAAGATCAATAATATCAAAGAGAATAGTCAAGGTATTTGCTAAGGGTACGGGGGATTCCAAAACTAGAGGACATCGGCTTAAGCTGAGAGAGTAACATTTAAAAGCGACATAAGGGGCAGGTTTTTCACCCAGAGGGTGGTGTGCCTATGGAATGAGCGGGCAGGATGACCAGACTGGACACAGTATTCCAGAAGAGGTCTCAACAATGTCCTGTACAGCCACAACACGACATCCCAATTCCAATACTCAAAGGTCTGATCTATGAAGACAAGTGTGTTAAACACCTTCTTAGCCACTTTCTATATCAGATGCAAATTTTAAAGAATTAAACCTGACAGCCTAGGTCTCTGTTCTGCAACACCACCAAAATACCCTACTTTTAATTGTATAGGTCCTGTTCTTGTTTGATTTACCAAATCCAATGCCTGGCATTAATCCAGACTATCCTCCATCTGCCACCCCTCAGCCCAATGTGTGATATGACTGTCACCTCCCCCTCCCCCTTCAATTTTAAAATGCCCACTTCTCTCCAGGAGGCCTGCACACTCTGGCCTTGATTTTCACAAAGACCCTGAGCTTGGTTTGCCTTGTGTGGTTAGAGGGAGGAGGGACAAATTGCAGACACAGTCAGTGGGGAGGAGAGGCTGGACAGTAATCAGCGGCCTGGTACCATTTCATGGTTTTAGGAAGAGGGCAGAGACACGTTAGAGTGGGTAAGATTGATCGGTGTTTTGGGGTCAGAAATTAATCCCTTCCTTCGCCTCTGGTGTTCAGTAATAAACATCTATTTGAGACCATTCATTGGGCAGAGGGTTTCTGGGGGATTTCTTTCCCTAATATTGCAGACTACAAATAATAGCGATTAAAGATGTTCATAGTTAATTTCAATATTCAGCAAGTGCACTCAATATCCTACAGTTGAGACAAATATCTTGCATTTGTTTAATAATACAAAGTGTTTTTTGTAATTCAGTAATGGTAACCAGATTATAATCGATCCACACTGAGCTGGAAGCGGGCACTAAAATATGACCCAAAATCTGGGTATTGTAGTATAGTGGGCAGTGTCCGTGTCTCTGAGCCAGAGCTCTGGATTTGATTCCAATTCCTGAACTTGTGTGGTAGTGTTCCTAGCTCTGGATGAGAAGGCCTGGATTGAAGTCCTGCCTGTTGCAGAGGTATGTCACAGTATGACAGAACAGGCTGATGGACAAACACACAGGAGAATAATGTTACAGCTTTATGCGTATTGGGCAGTGAGGATAGTGTCCCTTCCTCCGGGCACAAAGGTCTAGGTGTTAATCCCACCGAAGTGTCTCCTAAGATATCTGAACAAACTGATTAAACTGGTTTTAGAATTGTGACTTGATGGAGAAGGAAGAGGTGTCAGTGTTGCATTTCAGAATTTAGGCCCAGGATGACTGAAAGTACAGCCATTCGTGTTGATTGAAGTCACATTTCGCAGCAGGAAAGGTTCAGAAAATCAGAACGGTCATGGATAGGTTGAGTATTCAGGGTTTTTCCCCCGGTTAGGGGCGTCCAAAACTCGACGGCATTGGTGGAAAGTGAGAGGGAAAAGGTTTTGATGAGGCCTAAAGGGCCCCTTTTCACACAGAGGGTGGTGTGCGTATGGAATGAGCTGCCAGAGGAAGTGGTGGAGGCTGGTACAACTCCATCATCTAAAAGGCATCTGGATGCTGACAGACCTGCCGAGCTTTTCCAGCAATTTCTGTATTTCTTTAAAAATGCATTCATTTTAACACCGTATTCTGAATAAATTAGACATTTTTATTTTTTAGTGAAGCAGGAACATAAAAACATATCTTCAAATCGACCAAGACCATTTCCTGCTCAGGGTATGGCTCTGTGTATGACAGCAGCAATGATGCACCTAAATGGAACAGGGAATGTGATGGAGACATAGTTTGGACAATGTACATGGGATAATATCTGGACAAAGTTCTTTCAAGTAAAAATTGCAGAGTGTGTGTGTGTGTGTTTTATAGAAAGGGAAATATTGATTATATATTTGCAATACAAATATAGTTTGCCATTCATCTTTCCACCATAGTTGGAGTAACATTGCTCTGGATCATAAACGTGCTGTTTGAGCAGATTAAAGAAACGAGCCTGACTTGTTCCTAAAACGGACCCTGACCCAGTCTGGGACCGATATCATCGGCCATATCACCGACCTGGTTACATTTAACATTTGTTATGAGCAGTGCAGGAGTGGGACTAGAAAAGGAAACAGTGACCCAAAAATCCGGGGAACTATAGACCGGTGAGCCAGATGCCGGTGGTGGGTGAATTGTTGGAGGGGATTCTGAGGGATAGCATTTACATACATTTGGGAAGGTAAGGGCTGATGAGGGTAGTCAACATCTCTTTCTTCATGGGAAATCATGTCTCACTAACTTGGTTGAGTTTATTGAAGAGATGACAAAGAAGATTGATGAAGGCAGTTTGGTTGACATTGTCTATATGGACTTCAGCAAGGTGTTCACTTAAAGAACAAAGAGCAAAGAAAATCTTACAGCCCAGGAACAGGCCCTTCGCCCTCCAAGCCTGAGCCGATCCAAATGTCCTGTCTAAATCTCTCGGTCAATTCCGAAGCATCTGCATCCCTCTGCTCCCCACCTACTTCTCTGCTCCCCACCTACTCCTCTGCTCCCCACCTACTCATGCATCTGTCTAGACACACCTTAAATGAATCTGTCGTGTCTGCCTCTACCACCTCTGCTGGCAACGCGTTCCAAACGCCCACCGCCCTCCGTGTGAAGTGCTTACTGTGTGTATCCCCCTTAAACTGTCTACCTCTCACCTTGAAAGCATGACCTCTCGTTACTGAATCCTTCACCCTGGGAAAAAGCTTGTCTCTGTCCACCCTATCTTTAACCTTCATGATTTTGGAAACCTCAATAAGTTCCCCCCGCCTCAATCTTCTTTTTACTAGTGAAAATAAACCTAACCTACTCAGCCTCTCTTCATAGCTAGTATTTCATTCTGATTGGTAGACAGTTTAATAAGTTTCAGTCACATGGGATACAGAAGAAGCTAATCACAATTGGCTTGAAGGAAGAGGGGTATTTTTCAGACTAGAGGCTTGTGAGCAGCAGCGTGCTGTAAGAATCAGGACTGAGTTCATTGCATTTCATCATTTATGTAAAGGATTTAGATGCGAATATTGGGGCTGTAGTTAGTAAGTTTACAGACGACATCAGAATAGTGGTGTAGTAGATTATCTCAGAGTACAACAAGACCACAAATAGATGGGACAAAGGGACAAGGAGTGACAGATGAAGTTTTATTTAGATAAAGACGAGGTTTTGTATTTTGTGAACACAAATCAGGGCAGAAGTTATACACTTAATGGTCAGGTCCTGGGGAGTGTTGTGGAACAAAGGCACATAGGGCTGCACATACATTGTTCCTTGAAAGTGGAGTCGAATGCAGACTTTGCGGTGCAGAACACATTTGGCACATTTGCCTTAATCAGTCAGAGCATTGAGTATCGGGGTTGTGGAGGCATGTTGCATCTGTACAGGATGTTGGTGAGGTTACTTTAGGAATACTGCGTACATCTCGGTTTTCTGCAGAAATGACTGCAGGTTTGAGCTTTTGGGAGAGGTTGATTAGGTTGAGGTGTTTCCCCCTGGAGTGTCAGAGGCTGAAGGGTGACTTTATAGAGGTTTATAAAACCATCAGGGGCATGGGTATTCTGAACAGCCACGCTCTGCTCCCCAGGATAGGGGAGTCAAGAACAGGAGAATATAGGTTGGAGGGGAGAGTGGGAATGATTTAGAAGGGACTGAAGATAAATGTTTCACACACAGCGTGGTGTGTGTTCAGAAAGTGCTGTCAGAGGAAGTGGTGGAGGAGGTTACAATCGCACATTTAAAAAGTATCTGAAAGATGAGGGATATCGTCCAAATGCTGGCAAATGGAACTGCATCAGATTTGATATCTGATCGGAGTGAACAGAGTGGACTGACGGGTCTGTTTCCATTCTGCATGACACTTTGATTCTATCAGAGGAACAACGAATAATTCTGAATGGACCTTTCAAGTGGGAATCCTCTTCACTGGAAGTTTATCGTGCTTCTATGTTCACATTGTTTGAAAGCTGCATTAGGTAAATATTTGACAGAGAACTGAGTCATGCATAATGGGACACAGACAGGAAAGTGGGGATGAGACCCCAACCTGATCAGCCACAATCTTAGTGCCTGGTGGAGAAGGTTCAAAGTATCTAATGACTCACTCCTGTCCCTCAATCCCGTGCTCCTGTGTTCCATTCAGGCCATTAAACCTGTTAGGCAGGAGCATTTAGAGGCTACTTACTTCTATAACCTGTTGCACAGAAACAGAGGAGATCATTCGGTCCTGAAAGACTGTCCCACACACTTTGAGGTGATTTGAGAAATGTAATTGTAAAACCCAGGCTGGGTATGAAAGAGGCCCCTCATCCCTCTTTACAGAGCTTCCCCTCTCTGAAACTTGTGCTCCATTTGTTAGTCATGTTGTAGACCCAAATTCACTATGAATACAGCCCCCATACCTCACCCAGCGATGGCTCACAAAATCCTCTGGTCTCCCTGACGGCAACATTCAAAAACAGAACATTCATGAAAATAACACCCACTAACTTTCCAATAACAGAATGTGAGAACATCAGACACAGGGACAGGTCATTCACTCCGCAACCTTGCCTTGCCTTTCACTAAGATCATGACTGATCTGCTCTTGGTCTCAAATCCTCTTTCATACCCAATTCTTCATCGCCCTCAACTCTCTGACAGGTCAATGTCCATCTACCTCCTCTTCAAATACGTTCAGTCATCTGGCTCCCCGAACACTCTTGAGAAGAGAAATCCTGACATTCAATGCTTGAATGTTTGAAGAAAACTCTTGCTGCTCCTATACCATGGCCTATTGATATGAACAAAAGAGGTTGACACAATGGGTCAGGTAAACATGACTGGCCCTTATACAAAGGCTTCTGTTGACTTCTGTTGACATCAAGGAGCTTAACAAATCTGAACTTAATGGGAATCAGAGAAGACTGTCCAGTATTTGGAGTCAAACATGGCACAAAGGAAGATGTTCATCATCTCAGCCCTGGGTCATCTCTGTGGGAGATCCTCAGAGTAGCTTCCTCTTCACAAACATCTTCAGCTGCTTCATCAATGTCTCCCCACCCACACACTCCCCACCATAAGACCAGAAGTGGGGATGGTCACTGAGGATTGCACAATGTTCAGAATAATTTGACGCCCCCGTCAGCTCCTGAACTGGACTGTGTCCATGTGCAGCAAGACATGGACTCCATTGAGGCTTGTGCTTTTAAAGAGTCCGCAACATTCATATAAAGGACTGTCTGACACTGCATATTGCCACAGTAAAATAAGAGTTCATTCCGCACCTCACACTGGTTTCACAGGAATATGAGGAAGTCGTTCAGCCCATTGTCACTATTGGAGAAGAACTGGGACAGCCCATTCAGTGCCTCCAACATATTACTCAGGAAGTGAAGGATTCTAGTGTGATGGGCCACACCAGAACCCCTCGACAATATTTGAAGGCAGTAGCCTAGACTCTAATGTTTTCTTATTTCAAATACAACCACAGGGATGCCAACACAGCAGACTTCGTAGCAGCACTAGAATGCACACTTAGGAACAATGGACTGACAGAAGAGACACAACAAATATTGAGACAAACGGTAGTACCTATGATGATAAGAAAACGACATACACATAACCTCAACACCAAGGAGAGGGAAGCACTAAAAACACTGAAAATTGACAAGAACATAATCATACTACTGGCAGATAAAGGCAGAATGGCGGTCATCCCAGATAAATCAGACTACATCAATAAAGCACAACAACTGCTCGCAGACACCAACACCTACCAAATGAAGGATTCCGACCCCACACCACAACTCACCAATAGAATAAGTAACACACTAAGGAATCTACAAAAAAACGGACAGATAACCAAAGCGGACCAGCAAAGAATGAAACCTGAAAGCAACAACACCCCCAGATTCTATGGTTTACCCAAATTACACAAACCAGACATCCCACTCAGACCCATATTATCACTACCAGGGACACCAGCATACAAACTGGCCAAAGAACTACAACAAAAACTGAAACACCTAGTCAGCGGATCCAAACACTCCATACAATCAACACAGGAATTCTTGGACATCATCAGGAATACACACATAGACAAAGAAGAAACCATGGTATCATTCGACGTGACGGCACTGTTCACTTCGATTGACAAATCCCTAGCCAGAGAAACAATAGCCAACCTAGTGGACATACATAACAGAACACAGGAGGCCGAACCTATCAACAAGGACGGCATACTTAAACTACTGGACCTGTGCCTCACCACACACTTTACATTCAACAATCAGATATACGAACAAATCAACGGAACACCCATGGGATCACCAATCTCGGGACTCATAGCAGAGCCAGTTATGCAAAGGTTAGAACATACAGCCCTACCACAAATCCAACCCAAACTCTGGATCAGATATGTCGATGACACCTTTGTAATCATCAAAAACACAGAAATAGAAAAAACATAACGAATCATCAACGCCACACTCACAGGAATACGATTCACGAGAGAAGAGGAAAAGGATAGCCAACTCCCATTCCTAGACGTGTTAGTAGAGAGAACACCCAACGGAGAATTCACCACAAGGGTACACAGGAAACCAACACACACTGACCAAGTCCTAAACTATGAAAGTAACCACCCCAACACACACAAACGAAGCTGCATCAGGACACTATTCAAAAGAGCCACAACACACTGCAGTACACCAGAACTGCGAAAAGAGGAAGAGGAACACCTATACAAGGTATTCGCCAAAAACGGATACCCACGCAACTTTATCACCAGATGCCTAAGAGATAGACGACGGAACGAGGACATGCCACAACCAAAAGGACTAGCCACTCTACCATACGTCAGGAGCGTCTCAGAACTGACAGCCAGACTACTGCGACCCTTAGGACTCATAACAGCACACAAGCCAACATCCACGCTCAGACAACAACTCACTAGAACAAAGGACCCAATAGCCAGCACGAGCCAAACTAACGTAGTTTACAAAATACCATGCAAGGACTGCACAAAACACTATATAGGACAAACAGGAAGACAGCTAACAAACCGCATCCATGAACATCAGCTAGCCACAAAACGACACGACCAGCTATCTCTAGTAGCCATACACTCAGACAACCAGGAACATGAATTTGACTGGGAAAACACTACCATCATAGGACAAGCCAGACAGAGAACAGCCAGGGAATTCCTAGAGGCATGGCATTCATCCACAAACTCCATCAACAGAAACATTGACCTGGACCCCATATACAAACCACTACAGCTGAAACTGACACCCGGAAGCGGCAAGAACATCCATCAACAGACACATCGACCTGGACCCCGTATACAAACTACTACAGCTGAAACTGACACCCGGAAGCGGTAAGAACAAACCACTATAAATACCGGAAGAAACCTCAAAGCAGCGCTTCACAGGAGGCTCCAACAGCACTGATGATGTCCCCTAGCCAAGGGACGAAACGTTTGCAGCAAAAACTCCCAGCTCGGCGAACAGAACCACAACGGACACCCGAGCTACAAATCTTCACTCAGACTTTAATCAAAGAAAATGTAAAGTGTCTGTTCCAGATGCAATGTGACTGGTCAAACAACTTGGTGTGAAGCAAAACACCATTTACTTAAACACGATAGATGAAATAAAATCAAAGAAAGAAGAATTTAGAGTAACGTATTTATATTGGACAAGTTAACAGAATAATAGATCTAGGAACTATCACTAATGAACTGTTCTAATACTGGAAATCACATGAACACAGCCTTTGGCAAAAAGGAATATTCAGACACTGAATGACACAAATATTTCTCCAATTCAGGATTTAAAAAACAGCACTAAGAGAAAATCCATACAGAGTAGCTGCCAGGAGACATTCACTAAAGTTTTCAACTCGGTGGAGCCCCCAATAATTTCTGATGTTACTGAGAAACCAAAACCCAGAAATCCTAATCTGTGAGAGCTGACCACACCCATTCCATCTGCATTAAAATAAATCTAAGGCCTCACTAGTTATTTACTCAAGTAGTCTTAACTAGCCAGGTTGGTAACAGTCATTCGATCTCTCTCTTAAAAGAAGCCATAACAAAATAACCTCTGAAACCTACAGCATCATCACACTAGTCAGCACATTGAGCTGTCATACAGGAACTAGGAGTAACCAGACAGGCCCTTGGCCCTGTCCAATCGGACGAGGAAGAAGCCAGTCATTCCCCTGAGTTACTTACACAGGAACAGTAGGAGGCCATTCCCACCTCAATGCACTTACACAGGGGCAGAATGAGGTAATTGATGCTGATTCCTGATGAATGGCTTATGCTCGAAACATCGATTATCCTGCTGTGCTTTTCCAGCAAACCACTGTCTACTCTGATCTTCAGCATCAACAGTCCTCGCTTTCTCCTAACTGATGCTCTAACATGGTGAACAACTGGAGCAGAGGCTGCACAGACAGACTGATCCACGTTGTTCTTCTTATCTCCGTCTGTCATGATACACACATGGGACTTTAACGTGGTTTTCTAGTGGTGAGGAGGGAAGCCATATGTCTTGTGTGAAGGCACCTTCCATCTCCGAGAAGCCAGCCTGGTGTTCTCTGTGTAGCGTGGAAGTGGGTGGGAATAGCTACCTGTTTCAGATGGAAGGTATTGTGGCTGCTGTTGGGGATTGTGAGTAACCTGACGTTCAGTACGGGTTCACACGCCGACTGCACAATAACGTGGGGAGAGTTCATTTAGGTGTATAAACTATTAGGAAAGCCACATTAGACTGATGAATGAACTCTCTAGGTTCAAATAAAGCTGATCTTGTTCATGTTGATCTTGTCTAGTGCCCGTCCTGTTCAGTGTAACCTGTGTGCCTTACTCTGTCCAAGTCTATTTCCACCCTATGATCTGTCTGGCCATGTTTACTATAATGTTCCTCCACTGCTCATAAATAAAGTGTTTCGCTGTACTGAGGTACACGTGGCAATAAATCAAACCAATCAATCCTGGGTAAAGTATGGAATTTCTCACCCGGTCAATGTCTCTTTTGGAAGTAAGTGATCGCTGCCACTCCTCATGTTTAACATCACCATTTCTTCTTCTCTCACTGCTCTACTGATTAAACACTCAGCTTCTTCACTCTGTCCTCGTGATACCGAAACCCGTGTCTGTGGTAAGGAGATCATTCCTTACAAAGGAGATCAAATCCGTAGGGAGTGTCCCAACCACAGTCTCAGCAAGGCCCTACAACAGCAGGAAGATGGCATTACTTATGTACTTGAATCATCTTACAATGAAGGACAGTATACCATTTTCTGCACCCATTACTTACACAGGGTTTGATTCGGAGCCGTCAGCATAGACTTGTGAGTGGGAGATCGTGCTTCCCAAATTTGTTAGAGTTCTTTGATGAAGCGACCAAGAAGGTTGATGAGGGCCGAGCGGTAACCATAGTCACTATAGATATCAGTAAGATCTTTGATAAGGTACCACATGGCAGGCTGCTCTGGAAGGTTATACCGCGTGGAATGCTGGGGGAACTTGCCAATTGGATCCACTGTTGGCTTGATGGTAGGAAGCAGAGGGTTTAGTGGAAGGATGCTTGTCAGCCCGGAGGTTGGGTCCATTGCTGTTTGTTATCTATGATTTGGTTGAGAATGTACAAGGTATGATTAGTTAGTTTGCAGATGACATTAAAATAAGTGGGAGCATGATCAGTGAGGAAGATTATCAGAAATTGCAGCAGGACCTTAATCAGGTGGGGAAGTGGGCCAAGAAATGGCAAATGGAATTTAATTAAGATGCGTGATGTTTTAGAATCTCAGCTCAAGGTAGGAGTTGCACGGCGAATGGGAGGGCCTTAAGGGGTGTAGTGGGCAGATAGACCTTGGTATGCAGATGCACGGTTCTCTGAGAGTGGAGGCACATGTAGACAGGGCAGTGAAGAAGGCATTTGGCACACTGACCTTCATCAGGCCGGACATTGAGTATGGAAGTTGGGAATTCATGTTGCAGTTATACAGGACTTTGGTAAGGCCACATTTGGTGTATTGTGTTCAGTTTTTGTCACTTTGTTATAGGGAGCACATGTCTATCTCCTAAGGAAGACATTACGGTACCTTGCTGTGGCAACCGACAGGGTACCCTTCGTTGTTCAGTACTTCCCAGGGGCTGAAAAATTATGCCATGTTCTTCGTGGCCTGCAACACATTATCAACGAGGATGAGCACCTCGCCAAGACCTTCCCCACACCTCTACTACTTCCCTTTAAACAACCGCCAAACCTCAAACAGATCATATGCTCATAGCAAGCTGGCCAGCTTTCAGGACAGCGCCATACAACCCTGTCACGGTAGGTGCTGCAAGACGTGTCAGAATGTGGACATGGGTATTACCATTACATGTGAGGACACCTTCCACCTTGTACGTGGCAGGTACTCATTTGACTCAGCCAACATTGTCTATCTTATACATTGCAGGCAAGGGCGCCCGGAGGCATGGTACATTGGGCAAACTGAGCAAAAGCTACGGCAATGGATGAGTGGGCACCACACCACAATCAACAGACAGAAGGGTTGCCTCTCAGTTGGGGACACTTCTGCGGTACAGGACATTCGACCTCGGACTTTCGGGTGATCATGCTCCAAGGCAGACTTCAGGACAGGCAACAGCGAAAAGTGGCCCAGCAGGGGCTGATAGCTAAGTTCGGTACCCATAGGGAGGGCCTCAACCGGGCCCTTGGGTTCATGTCATACTACAGGCGGCCACCATTGCACTATATACACACACAGGCACACTTACACACACACAGAGTCACTCCTATACACACACATACACACGGACACACATATACACAGACACTTGCGCACACCCTTACAGACACACACACTCCCATACTCACACATGCATTCTCTCAGAGACTTAGACCACTCTACACTCATGCAGGCACATATACCCTCTCTCTCACAGATACTCACAAACCCCCACCCCAGACACATACACACTTCCACACTCACACATGCACCCCCTCACAGAATTAAGACACTCTGCAATCACTACACACACATATACACTCTCTCACACTCACAACCTCCAAGCCAGACAGACATACACACAGACAGACACAAAGACTCACATGCGTACATACATTTTGTGGGGTGTATTTGTACATGCAGAGTAACATTGTACTTTGCTCAAAAACTGCATGAATACAGTAAAACTCTATTATCTGACTTTTTAGGTCAGAATTGATCTACACATCATGGCATAGACAGTAAACACTGGCGCTAACACCTTCGACATATTGTGTAACTAATCCAATTGTTTCAGTTAACCTGAGAATGCAACTTTTCAACACAAGGTTTTTGATTTACACACGGAAGAAGCGAAACTATCATGGTATTCGAATAGATGAAAGACTCCACAGACAATCAAGGTAATTTTCAATGTGTAGTTTCAGTTACATCATACTGTAATTTTTTGCTATAAATTCTGTGCCTTAGAATTTTGTCCTCCACAATCACCTGAAGAAGGTGCAGTGTTCCGAAAGCTAGTGGGCTTCCAATTAAACCTGTTGGACTATAACCTGGTGTTGTGTGGTTTTTAACTTTGGACACCCGAGTCCAACACCGGCATCTCCAAATCATGATTACTGTGAAGTGGAATCGTATTAATTGTTCTCCAGTACTCTGGCACCTACCCTATGGTCAGATTCTAAATAGAATTAATGTTAGAAGTCATCTCGCCACGTTATTCATGCTCTTCTCAAGCATTATTGTGAGATTTTCTCTAGAGTTATGCATGTGGAGTAGAGAAGGACAATGATTTTAAACAATGCTGTGTATTACCCTAGAGGGCTGAGACTGCTCTAAACTGGGTGGGAACCTTTCAGCAGCCTGGTAATGTTTTTGCTGCCTCTGTACGGGATCTCAGTGAGATCACATTGGAGTAGTGGGTAAAGATTTTTTCTACTCAATGAAGAAAGTGTATTATTATATTGGAAGAAGCTCAGAGATAGTTCCCTCAATTGATTCCTGCAAATAAGGTGTCTTAGGATGGAGAGATAGCAGGAACGTGGAACAGAGGCCGCGATAACATCAGCCATGATTGTATTCAATGGCGGAGCTGGTTCGAGGGGTTGGATTCCTGACTGATGCTCCTTGTCCACACTCAGCCTTTCGACCGTGTTACACAGTACAGAGGGAGGACTGTCTATCAAACAAGAAGCAGGCTCTCCGGATCAGTCAGTCTCAATCAGTTTGTCAGAACGTCACCAGTGGAGTCACACAGTGACCAGTGCGGGTACCTCAACTATTTACAATCTACAGGAATGATCAGCAGGTTGGAACAGATATCCAGATACTGAGTTTGGTGATGTCGCTTGGATAAGCAAGAGATTAAATTATCAAGAGAGGGTGGAGTGTCTGCAAATAGATACAGAAAGTTCAAGGCAATGGATAATAATTTGGAAGGAGCAATACAACATAATATAACCTGCAATTTCATTTACAGGAATAATGGAAGGCAGTATGTTACTGAAATGGAGAGGGATTACAGGCCTTAGTGATACTGGATACTGGGGAGTTCACAGAGACCCGTTCAGACATGGAAGGTTTTGCTCCATCCCTGATCGTCTGCTCATTGACGCTCCAAGTGACCACATTGCTCTCCATTCACATAGAATATTTTGATGTGGTTGGTTGGTGGTTGTGGATGGTGTTTTGAAATGTGCATCAAGGGGATGGCCTTTATCCAAGATACAATTATTCCTTTCTACATGGAGACCCGTAGACGATGGGAATGGCTGCCTGCTTCTGAATGGAGGAACTATGGCTGCTTTCAGGACAAGGGTATTCACCAACATGATGTATTGTGCATGGACACACTGTAACATTAATAGAGTGAGAGCTCCTTCAGTTCCTCTACCTCTCCCCATTTATTGGCTACTCTGCAGATACCATGTACATCTTCAGGAATCCCACTATACTGGGAAAATAAAGATACACCTGGCAGCTTCCCGCTGAGGGAGAGGGAATGTATTGACCTCATCCACCATATACATCCTCCATCACCGAATGGTGACATTGATGTTGAGATACTGAGAGATGATGGACCTGTCACCGACTCCGGCCTGGAAAGTTTTGGATCACAGAAGCTGAATGAAACTGTGACCCTAATAGCCACCGGCAGCACCGTCTTCCCCCTGGCGTGAAGCTGCAGGTTGTGTTGAAGGTGACACCGCTCTGTGACCAGCTCCTTGTCCAGTCCAGATCCCCTCAACACTCTGCTCCTGGGTTAAGTGTAACTTGGAAAGCTGTTTTGGAAAACCCGGGGTGGATACAGCAGATCCCTTTCCCTACACACACTCACTCCGTGGTTTCAGAGCTTCCTCTGTCTGCAGCCTCTGTTCCATTTGGTGTTCATGTTACACACCCAGATGCTGTTACCATAGTCCCCATGCGTCATCCAAAGTTGGGTCACCAAATCCTTCGGTCTCACTGAATGTCTGAGGCAGCTCAGAGCAAAACATCCAGCAAACCATCCACAGCAACTCCACTAACATTTCAACCACAGGAGTCAGTCAGAAACCCCTCAGCTACAAATATTGTGGACCAGACCAGATCCCCGCAAAATATTTTAAGAAGGCCACTTAGACCCAAACCATTCCTTATTTTAAAGAGAGATGTGAAGTGTACTTTCCAGATATGTTGCGACTGGTCAAAGCGCTCGACATTAAGCCAGGTATAATCTATTCAAATGATTCAGTTAAAATACAATCAAAGACAATTTTGGGAGAGCTTATATGTTGGTACACCTACACAAACAATAGATACCGTACCTTCTTGGTATACACTGCTTGGCACAAAGATAAATTCAAATACAGATTCTTACATGCAGTTTTTTGATCCAGGAAAAATCAACATCAACAACCATCTCAGAGAGAAAAGCAGCTAGGGATCATGTATTGAAAGTTCGAAACCTGCTGGGATTTCCAACAGCTTCTGAATGCTGCAGCTAAAAACAAAACGAGTACCCTGGTCTGGGAGAGCTGGCCACTGCCCTTCCATTATTACCACCGTTTTAATAAAACCTAAAGGCCTCCTCAGTTATTTACTTAAACTGTTTTCAGACAGCAGTTCCGCACCTCTGCCTTTAAAACCTCTCTTCAAAAAACAAGAGAAAATAACCTTTTTATAGTGATATCCTCACAACTCCACCTTTAATAAAATGATCTATCAATATACAAAGTTGGATTCATTTTAGATCTTCTAATCTTCCTCTATTAGTAGCAGGTAGAAAGGATAGTGAAGAAGGTGTTTGGTATGCTTTCCCTTATTGGTCATAGTATTGAGTACAGGAGTTGGGATGTCATATTGCGGCTGGACAGGACATTGGTTAGGCCACTGTTGGAATATTGCGGGCAATTCTGGTTTCCTTCCTATCGGAAAGATGTTGTGAAACTTGAAAAGGTTTAGAAAAGATTTACAAGAATGTTGCCAGGACTAGAGGATTTGAGCAAAAGGGAGAGGCTGAACAGGCTGGAGCTAATTTCCCTGGAGAGTCGGAGGCTGAGGGGTGACCTTATAAATGTTCACTAAATTATGAGGGGCATGGATAGGATAAATAAGCAAAGTCTTTCCCTGGGGTCGGGGAGTCCAGAAGTGGAGGGCATAGGTTTAGGGTGAGAGGGGAAAGATATCAAAGAGACCTAAGGGGCAACCTTTTTCATGCAGAGGGTGATACGTGTATGAAATGAGCTTCCAGAGGATTTGGTGGAGGGTGATACAATTAAAGAGGCATTTGGATGGGTATATGAATAGGAAGGGTTTCGAGGGATATGGGCCGGGTGCTGGCAGGTGGGACGAGATTGGGTTGGGATATCTGGGGGCATGGACGGGTTGGACTGAAGTGTCTGCTTCCATGCTGTACATCTCTATGACTCTGTGATTCCATGACTGCAATACTATATATATATATATATATATATATATATATAATATGGACACTGAGCATATAAATGTTCACAACGAGATTCGATTTCAATCATTTTACTCATGCCACAAAATGCCTTTGTCTTTCTTCATCCACGTCTCCAGAATGTGTCAAAACTTAGTTTTCTCGCCCTGTCACCTGTATAATTTCAAATTGAATGGCAGCAATAATAAGCTCAATCGATACAGACTGGTGTTTTTTCACCTGAATGCCCCCAAAGTTTTAAGGGATCACGATCAGTGATAATGATTTGTCTCATGTATGTTATTCACAATTTAAATGCTGAAATGTGGAATAAATCTGTTGATGTTTCCACTGGATACACCAACCACACGTTACATAATGGAGCACTCCTCATCTCTCCAATACTCCCTCTGAATGACAAAGCTCCTCATATCTCAGCATAACAGAATAACATACATCTGTCCCTCTTAATGCTATAACCTCTTTACCTGCTACTCCTGGCCTTGGCCAGTAAACCTTACTCTCACAGGTATGTGTTTTAAGAAGATCTCGCACATTCTTCACAATCTCTAACAGAAACTAAACTTTGATTTCTGCACCAGATTATCATCATCAGCCATTTCAGTTTTAATCTTGCCATTGTTACTCTCTTCTCTTCCACACGAGTTCTCACGACTGCAGGAAGTGAATTGTTGAACTTCTCCAAAATAAGCATCTCTCTAAGAGTGCCATAGCTTTGCTCTGTTTTTAATACCAGTACCCACCTTTCAAAATTACTTTGTTTGATTCTTTCAAACTCAATGCGCGTTTAACGAGGGATTTTTTTTTAGATTCCTGAAATGCTGTCTGTAGCCTCTGGCCCAAGTTCATATGCCCTTCAGATAGCTTTCTTCACCTCCTCATACTGGCCAGATACCTCCACTGATCGGGATGCAAATACCTACCAGCTCTGGGTGGATCAACTAAATCCACATGGTCACTGATCACTGCATTTGTTTAGCCACTTTCTCAAATGAAATTAAAAAGGCTTCCCCATCCTTCTCATCAAATTTAGACAATGCCTGAGCGTATTTAAACAGAACCCCATCAGGTTTTTGGCTACTAAAGGATTGCTCATCCTTACTATCCTCCTCATCCAGCCTATGATCAATCTTTATCTCCACCTTCTATGTCAACTTTCCTCTCTAATTACTAACTTTTGAAGTTGAAAGTCTTTGGTTTTCTTCTCTCTCTTTCCCTCTTTCTTCTTCATTTCCTTTTCTTTTATTTTTACTTCTCATTTTAATTTAAATAGTTTCAATTCCTTCTCATGTTCAAGGTGCCTCATTTGAAATTGAATTCCAACCATTTCCAAAGAGTTTGGTGGCGGTTCCACCAAAAGTAATTGCCGAGCTACAGCTGTAATTATCTCTCATTTTCTCACAGACAAACACAACCCCAACTCCAGCTTGTCTGTCAATTCCTCCAGCTTTGCCTTTCTTACCTTTTGCAAAACCCCCAACTTCATTTCTTCCACACCCAGAGAACTCTTAGTGACTAAAAGAATCTTTATAAACAAAACACGTTTTAAACCAACCGAATTCAACTTTAGGAACAACTACCATATGTGACTTTTGAACCCAATAGTCTCCGTTGCATACTCTCCAGTGTCAGATTACTATTTCCAATGGGAAGGTTTGCTCTCTCTGCGCGCGCTTGTGTGTGTGCTCATCAGAAACTGAGAGAGAGTGCGTGTGTGTGCGCGATAGACGTGGTTGAATGTGAAACTCATTGTTTGAGAAGGAACGCACATGGAGGAAACTATTTTAATTACGAACAACTGGCAGGCTTTTGGATAATTGACAGAGAGACAACGAGAGAATTTTGAATGACAGATGAGATAACGTGTTTGAAAATGTTCAAATAAACTTATTGTCATGAAAATAGCAATATACATCCGCGTGAACATGAATGACAGATGGATGGGAGGTTGGTGTGAGTTCGAATCAGATTTGCTTCAACAGGTTTGAAGCCAGGAACGTCAGCAACAGATTATTAACTTCATTAAGACTGTATTTTATAACTCAAAGTTCAAACAGGAGATGGAATAAGCCTGTGATATACATTGTGGAGTGGTGAGTATTTCAAATTAGAAATGGACAGGGCATGGTGTCAGGAATCAGCTCATGATCAAAGGGATCTCCCACAGTTATGACTCATCTGTTTCAGCCGCAGATATTGGCCAGGGATGGGATGGAAACACTGGAAGGAAGTGGAGTTTGTAACCAGAACAGTAGACAGTGACCTCCATGCTCTTAATATTTAAATAACAAAGGCAAAGATACAATACATTGCGGTTCTCCACTGAAACTGTGTAGGTCAACATAGAGACCAATGAGTAACATTGCCAGAGCAGAGGGAGGCAGTAATTGAACACCTTCATTGAGGTAGTTAGTAGTGGTCTGGAGAATAAATATCTGGATTCAGAGTTTCAAAAGGAACAATAATAATGGGTGAAAGTGTAGAAAATATGAAAGAACAGTAATACAGTCATAACTAGTTTATAGAAAGAAAATGGACAGTGACACTTACCAGGAATACCAATGATAGCCAGGAAGGGATAATAAAAACATTGAATAATGAGAAGAGCGTAATAGATCCGCGATGATAATGACAACCAATCAAATGCAGAAAGATACCAAACATAATCAGATAAACTCCTGTCTATTGTTGTAACATTCCATTCGAATGTTCTCAGATTCTGATCCATTGTTGTAACATTCCAGTCGAATGTTCTCAGATTCTGATCCATTTTTGGAACATTCCAGTCTAATGTTCTCAGATTCTGATCCCTGCTTCCTCTCTCTCTGGATCTGCTGATCCCTGTCAGTGCTGGCGGTGATGGTCCCGCTCATGTTATGTGATAACACATTAATAGGCGCCCAATTATCATTAAAAGGTGGAAATACTCCACTGGGATAATTAGAATCTATGGAGATTGGCATTAATCACAGTTACTGAACAAATAGGATCAGTTAACCAGTTCCACACATAACTTTTCATCTCACTATAAAAGGGACCATTTACCAGTTTTGGATGGAATACATGAGGGTTGCTGAGAGATGGACCATAAATCTTTAAATTTTATTTCTTTTTCCTTGCATACGAGATTATGAACAGAATACTGCAGGGGTCTATATGTGTTCCACTCTGTTTACGAAAGGAAGCAGTTATAAAATAACACATCAGCTACATTAAAAAAAATGTCGGATGGGCATGTTTCTAGATGCCTTAACCTACAATATGATACTTATTGACCAGTGTGAGGCTACGCTGTGTTTGAAGTGCCCTGTTTTCAAATCCTTTTATAACCTTGAGACAGAGCACTGAGAGCGCTGCTCAGCAACAGGACGAAGCAATTCTGTCCCTATGGGCCTCTTACAGAAGGATAGGAGAAGGCCATTCAGTCCATATTAACCTGTTGTTACTTGAAAAGGTGGAACTCTGGAATATTAGCGCATTTTGCCAACAAAATCATTCAAAATAAAAGGATTTGTTGCTGCAGCTGTATGAGGTGTCACTGAGAGGGCACCTGGAGTTCATTGTTTCTGTAACTGAGAAGGGATGGACCTCCATCAAGTACAGTTTACTGGCTGCTGATAATCCAGGGGGTGCTGTGTCATTTAATGTCTCGTGACTGTTATAAAGGGACAGGAGGATCCCATGCAGCCTCTCTAGCCTGTTACAGAGGAGCAGGAAGTGTTTATTTATCATTTCAAGTCTGTTACGCATAAATATTATGTTTAAACTAGTTATGAAATAGGAAAGACCTGATGTAAACAATAACGTTCTAACTTTGAACAAGGCCAATTTTGAAAGTGTTAGGTGAGCCCTTTGAAAGGCTGATTGGGATACCCTATTCACAGTTAAAGCGATGGTTTGAAAATGCAAGGCAATCAAAACTTGGTTTCAGAGAGTCCAGAGCCAACGTGTTCCTGTTAGTGAGAGGGGCAAGGCTGGTGGGTGCAGGGAGTGCTGGATGGCTAGATATATTGATGCTCTGGTCAAGGTAAGGAAGGAGGCATATGTCAGGTAAACAGAGCTAAGATCAAGTGGATCCCCAGAGGAGTATAAGGGCAGTAAGTGTATAGTCAACGGGGAAATCAGGCCAGAAAAATGTGAACACAAGTTGGCTTTAGAAATAGGGTTAACGAGGTATTGAAGAAATTCTACAAATCTTTTAATGGCAAAAGATTAACTAGGGAGAGAATAGGGCACCTTAAAGATCAGTAAGGCTACCTATATGTGGAACCACAAGAGATGGGAGGGATATGATACGAGTACTTCACCTCAGTATTTAATGTGGAGGGAGTTACAAGCGCGAGAGAATGAAGAATGTATAGTGATATCTTGAAAAGTGTCTATATTACAAGGAGGTGTTGGACATTTTAAAATAAATAAAGGTGAACAAATCCCTGGGACCTGATCAGTTGTATCCCAGACGTTTGTGGGAAGCTACGAAAGAGATTGCGCTGCATTTTGGTGATATATTTGTATCATTGATTTCCACAGAGGAGGTGCCAAAATATTGGAGGGCTGTAGTGTCATCATTTAAGAAAAGAAGGAAAACCAGGTAACTATAGACTGGCCAGCCTGACGTCAATGGTGACTAAATTGTTGGAGGGGGTTTTGAGGGATAGGATGTATATGCATTTGGAAAGACAAGGACTGAAGAGGGCTTTGTACATTGGAGATCACGTCTCACTGACTCGGTGGAATGTTTTGATGAAGTGATGAAGATGATTGATGAAGGCAGGACAGTGGATGTTGTCTTTATGGAATTCAGTAAGAAAACCAAACTGTTCTACATGGTAGACTGGTTAGCAAGGTCAGACTGCCTGGGATCCAGGGAGAGCTCGCCATTTAGATCCAACATTTTCTTGAATATTGGAGACAGGGCGTGACAGTGGACATCTGTTCATTAAACATGGAGACCTGTGACCAGTGGTGTGCCACAAAGCTCAACAGTGAGTTCACTGCCTCTTGTCACTTATACAAATCATTTCTATTTGAGTATATGAAGTATAGCAGTAAGCTTGTAGATAATTCCAAATTTGGTGGTGTAGTCGACAGTGAAAAATGATATCTCCGAAAAAAGAGAAAGTTGATTAGGTGAGCCAAGGGGTGGTGGATGGAGTTAAATTTAGATAAATGTGAGGTGTTGCATTTTGGCAAGACAAATCAGGGCAAGATATGTAGGTAGAGTTCTGTCGAAAGTTGCCACTCAAAGAGAACTCCATTGAAATTATAGAATCCCTCCAGTGACGAAACAGGCTATTCAGCCCATCAAGGCCACACTGACTCTCTAAACAGTATCCTACCCTATCCCTCTGAGCCTGCATTTCCCATGGCTAATCCACCTCGCCCACACATCCCTGGTTACTTGTGGCAATTTAGCATGGCCAATCTCCACTTGCCGGTATATCTTCGTACTGTGGCAGGAAAACGTAGCACCCAGAAGAAACGCACGCAGACATGGGGAGAATGTGAAAACAACACACAGGCAGTCATTCAATGATAGAATTAAACCCAGATCGGTGCGCTCTGCGGTAGCAATGCAAGCCACTGAGCAACTGTGTCACCCGGTGGTGCAGGTTCTCTGTTCCTTGAAAGTGCCGTCACAGGTAGACAGCGTATTGAAGAAGACACTTGGTGATCTTCCCGTTATTGGTGCGTGCTTTGAGTCTATGCGTTTGCATGAGAAAATCTGTACAGGACGTTGGTTTGGCTACTTTTGTAATATTGCTTTTAATTCTGGTCTCCCTGCTGTTGGAAAGATGTTATCAAACTTGACAGGGTACAGAAGAGATTTAAAAGAATGTTGCAGGTGTTGGAGGGTTAGAGTTACAGGGAGAGTTTGAATAGGCTGGGAGTATTTACAAGTGTTGAGGCTGAGGGGTGACCTTAAAGAGATTTATAAAATCATGACGAGCATAGATAAGGTAAACAGTCACCCCAGGATAGGCGAGTCGAAAATTACAGGACAAAGGTTCAAGGTGAGAGGGGAACGATATATAAAGGGAAATGAGGTACAACCCTTTCAAAGAGAGACTGCTGTGTTTATGGACTGAGTACTCAAAAGAGCTGGTGAAGGCAGGTCCAGTAACACTATTTAAAAGGCATTGGAATGGGTACATGCATGGGAAGGGTTTAGAGGGAGATGGGCCAACTGCTGGCAAGGGGGACGAGATTAATTTAGAATATTTGGTCAGAATGGACGACTGGAACGAAGTGTTTTTTTCCGTCCTGTACATCACTGAGACTCTGTTGACTCTTGAGTGTATAACACAGGAACAGGAAGAGGCTATCCAGGTTCTGAATTCTGTCAGTTAACTTGTTTGCTCAATTACTGAGAGTCAAATACATCATTCAGATTTTGATGGTATTTTACAGATACAGGAGAAAGGCTTTTAGTCAAGAGAAGCTGGAAGGAATGTGAGCGGCCATTCAGACCCTAAATTCCGTTCCACAGGAGCAGCAGGTGAGCACAGAGCTATTGGAGCCTATTAGTCAGTAGCAAGAGGAGGACATCTATTTTCACAAACTTGGGATCGGTAGGCATCACGCATTTGCTCAAGACTTGGGACAGGAGGCAGTCACTCAACTGCACGAGACTGGGACTCAGGAAGAGGAGGCAGTCACTCAACTGCTCGAGACTGGGAACCAGGAACAGGAGGCAGTCACCCAACTGCTCGAGACTGGGACACAGGAACAGGAGAAAGTCATTCAACAGCTCGAGACAGGGTCAAAGGAACAGGAGGGAGTCACCCAACTGCTCGATACTCGGACAGAGGAACAGGAGGCAGTCACTCAACTTCTCAAGACTGAGAAACAGGAAGAGGAGGGAGTCACTCAATTGCTCGAGATTGGGACACAGGAACAGGAGGCAGTCAATCAACTGCTCGATACTGGGACACAGGAACAGGACGCAGTCACTCAACTGCTCGAGACTGGGACACAGGAACAGGAAGCAGTCATTCAACTGCTCGATACTGGGACACAGGAACAGGACGCAGTCATTCAACTGTTATAGACTGGGACATAGGGACAGGAGGCAGTCACTCAACTGCACGAGACTGGGACACAGGAACAGGACGCAGTTACTAAGAACTCAAGACTGGGACACAGGAACAGGAAGCAGTCACTCAACTGCTCGATATTGGGACACAGGAACAGGAAGCAGTCATTCAACTGCTTGAGACTGGGACACAGGAACAAGACGCAGTCATTCAACTGCTCGAGACTGTGACACAGGAACAGGACGCAGTCACTCAACTGCTCGAGACTGGGACACAGGGACAGGACGCAGTCACTCAGAGCTCGAGACTGGGACACAGGAACAGGAGGCAGTCACTCAACTGCTCGATATTGGGACACAGGAGCAGGAAGCAGTCATTCAACCGCTCGAGACTGGGACGCAGGAACAGGAAGCAGTCATTCAACTGCTCGAGACTGGGACACAGGAACAGGACACAGTCACTCAGCTGCATGAGACTGGGACACAGGAACAGGACGCAGTCACTCAGAGCTCGAGGCTGGGACACAGGAACAGGAGGCAGTCATTCAACTGCTCGAGACTGGGACACAGGAACAGGAGGGAGTCCACAACTACTCAAGACTGGGACACAGGAACAGGAGGGAGTCACTCAACTGCCCGAGACTGGGACACAGGAACAGGAGGGAGTCACACAACTGCACGAGACTGAGAAACAGTAACAGGAGGGAGTCACTCAACTGCCCGAGACTGGGACACAGGAACAGGAGGCAGTCACTCAACTGCTCGAGACTGGGACACAGGAACAGAAGGCAGTCACTCAACTCCTCGACACTGGGACACAGGAACAGGAGGGAGTCACCCAACTGCTCGATACTCGGACAGAGGAACAGGAGGCAGTCTCTCAACTTCTCAAGACTGAGAAACAGGAAGAGGAGGGAGTCACTCAATTGCTCGAGATTGGGACACAGGAACAGGAGGCAGTCACTCAACTGCTCGATACTGGGACACAGGAACAGGACGCAGTCATTCAACTGTTATAGACTGGGACATAGGGACAGGAGGCAGTCACTCAACTGCACGAGACTGGGAAACAGGATCAGGACGCAGTTACTAAGAACTCAAGACTGGGGCACAGGAACAGGAAGTAGTCACTCCACTGCTCTGTATTGGAACACAGGAAAAGGAAGCAGTCATTCAACCGCTTGAGACTGGGACACAGGAACAAGACGCAGTCATTCAACTGCTCGAGACTGGGAGACAGGAACAGGATGCAGTCACTCAACTGCTCGAGACTGGCACACAGGAACAGGAAGCAGTCACTCAACCGCTCGAGACTGGGACACAGGAACAGGACGCAGTCATTCAACTGTTATAGACTGGGACATTGGGACAGGAGGCAGTCACTCAACTGCACGAGACTGGGACACAGGAACAGGACGCAGTTACTTAGAACTCAAGACTGGGACACAGAAACAGGAAGCAGTCACTCAACTGCTCGATATTGGGACACAGGAACAGGAAGCAGTCATTCAACCGCTTGAGACTGGGACACAGGAACAAGACGCAGTCATTCAACTGCTCGAGACTGGGACACAGGGACAGGACGCAGTCACTCAACTGCATGAGACTGGGACACAGGAACAGGAGGCAGTCACTCAACTGCTCGATATTGGGACACAGGAACAGGAAGCAGTCATTCAACCGCTTGAGACTGGGACACAGGAACAAGACGCAGTCACTCAACTGCTCGAGACTGGGACACAGGGACAGGACGCAGTCACTCAGAGCTCGAGACTGGGACGCAGGAACAGGAGGCAGTCACTCAACTGCTCGATATTGGGACACAGGAACAGGAAGCAGTCATTCAACCGCTTGAGACTGGGACACAGGAACAAGACGCAGTCATTCAACTGCTTGAGACTGGGACACAGGAACAGGACGCAGTCACTCAGAGCTCGAGACTGGGACACAGGGACAGGACGCAGTCACTCAGAGCTCGAGACTGGGACACAGGAACAGGAGGCAGTCATTCAACTGCTCGATATTGGGACACAGGAGCAGGAAGCAGTCATTCAACCGCTCGAGACTGGGACACAGGAACAGGACGCAGTCACTCAACTGCACGAGACTGGGAAGCAGGAACAGGAAGCAGTCATTCAACTGCTCGAGACTGGGACACAGGAACAGGACACAGTCACTCAACTGCATGAGACTGGGACACAGGAACAGGACACAGTCACTCAGAGCTCGAGGCTGGGACACAGGAACAGGAGGGAGTCCACAACTACTCAAGACTGGGACACAGGAACAGGAGGGAGTCACTCAACTGCCCGAGACTGGGACACAGGAACAGGAGGGAGTCACACAACTGCACGAGACTGAGAAACAGTAACAGGAGGGAGTCACTCAACTGCCCGAGACTGGGACACAGGAACAGGAGGCAGTCACTCAACTGCTCGAGACTGGGACACAGGAACAGAAGGCAGTCACTCAACTCCTCGAAACTGGGACACAGGAACCGGAGGGAGTCACCCAACTGCTCGATACTCGGACAGAGGAACAGGAGGCAGTCTCTCAACTTCTCAAGACTGAGAAACAGGAAGAGGAGGGAGTCACTCAATTGCTCGAGATTGGGACACAGGAACAGGAGGCAGTCACTCAACTGCTCGATACTGGGACACAGGAACAGGACGCAGTCATTCAACTGTTATAGACTGGGACATAGGGACAGGAGGCAGTCACTCAACTGCACGAGACTGGGAAACAGGATCAGGACGCAGTTACTAAGAACTCAAGACTGGGGCACAGGAACAGGAAGTAGTCACTCCACTGCTCGGTATTGGAACACAGGAAAAGGAAGCAGTCATTCAACCGCTTGAGACTGGGACACAGGAACAAGACGCAGTCATTCAACTGCTCGAGACTGGGAGACAGGAACAGGATGCAGTCACTCAACTGCTCGAGACTGGCACACAGGAACAGGAAGCAGTCACTCAACCGCTCGAGACTGGGACACAGGAACAGGACGCAGTCATTCAACTGTTATAGACTGGGACATTGGGACAGGAGGCAGTCACTCAACTGCACGAGACTGGGACACAGGAACAGGACGCAGTTACTTAGAACTCAAGACTGGGACACAGGAACAGGAAGCAGTCACTCAACTGCTCGATATTGGGACACAGGAACAGGAAGCAGTCATTCAACCGCTTGAGACTGGGACACAGGAACAAGACGCAGTCATTCAACTGCTCGAGACTGGGACACAGGGACAGGACGCAGTCACTCAGAGCTCGAGACTGGGACACAGGAACAGGAGGCAGTCACTCAACTGCTCGATATTGGGACACAGGAACAGGAAGCAGTCATTCAACCGCTTGAGACTGGAACACAGGAACAAGACGCAGTCACTCAACTGCTCGAGACTGGGACACAGGGACAGGACGCAGTCACTCAGAGCTCGAGACTGGGACGCAGGAACAGGAGGCAGTCACTCAACTGCTCGATATTGGGACACAGGAACAGGAAGCAGTCATTCAACCGCTTGAGACTGGGACACAGGAACAAGACGCAGTCATTCAACTGCTTGAGACTGGGACACAGGAACAGGACGCAGTCACTCAGAGTTCGAGACTGGGACACAGGGACAGGACGCAGTCACTCAGAGCTCGAGACTGGGACACAGGAACAGGAGGCAGTCATTCAACTGCTCGATATTGGGACACAGGAGCAGGAAGCAGTCATTCAACCGCTCGAGACTGGGACACAGGAACAGGACGCAGTCACTCAACTGCACGAGACTGGGAAACAGGAACAGGACGCAGTTACTAAGAACTCAAGACTGGGGCACAGGAACAGGAAGTAGTCACTCAACTGCTCGGTATTTGAACACAGGGACAGGAAGCAGTCATTCAACCGCTTGAGACTGGGACACAGGAACAAGACGCAGTCATTCAACTGCTCGAGACTGGGAGACAGGAACAGGACGCAGTCACTCAACTGCTCGGGACTGGCACACAGGAACAGGAAGCAGTCACTCAACCGCTCGAGACTGGGACACAGTAACAGGACGCAGTCATTCAACTGTTATAGACTGGGACATAGGGACAGGAGGCAGTCACTCAACTGCACGAGACTGGGACACAGGAACAGGACGCAGTTACTTAGAACTCAAGACTGGGACACAGGAACAGGAAGCAGTCACTCAACTGCTCGATATTGGGACACAGGAACAGGAAGCAGTCATTCAACCGCTTGAGACTGGGACACAGGAACAAGACGCAGTCATTCAACTGCTCGAGACTGGGACACAGGAACAGGACACAGTCACTCAACTGCATGAGACTGGGACACAGGAACAGGACACAGTCACTCAGAGCTCGAGGCTGGGACACAGGAACAGGAGGCAGTCATTCAACTGCTCGAGACTGGGACACAGGAACAGGAGGGAGTCCACAACTACTCAAGACTGGGACAAAGGAACAGGAGGGAGTCACTCAACTGCCCGAGACTGGGACACAGGAACAGGAGGGAGTCACACAACTGCACGAGACTGAGAAACAGTAACAGGAGGGAGTCATTCAACTGCTCGATACTGGGACACAGGAACAGGACGCAGTCATTCAACTGTTATAGACTGGGACATAGGGACAGGAGGCAGTCACTCAACTGCACGAGACTGGGACACAGGAACAGGACGCAGTTACTAAGAACTCAAGACTGGGACACAGGAACAGGAAGCAGTCACTCAACTGCTCGATATTGGGACACAGGAACAGGAAGCAGTCATTCAACCGCTTGAGACTGGGACACAGGAACAAGACGCAGTCATTCAACTGCTCGAGACTGGGACACAGGGACAGGACGCAGTCACTCAGAGCTCGAGACTGGGACACAGGAACAGGAGGCAGTTACTCAACTACTCGATATTGGGACACAGGAGCAGGAAGCAGTCATTCAACCGCTCGAGACTGGGACACAGGAACAGGACGCAGTCACTCAACTGCACGAGACTGGGAAGCAGGGACAGGAAGCAGTCATTCAACTGCTCGAGACTGGGACACAGGAAAAGGACACAGTCACTCAACTGCATGAGACTGGGACACAGGAACAGAAGGGAGTCACTCAACTGCCCGAGACTGGGACACAGGAACATTAGGCAGTCACACAACTACTCAAGACTGGGACACAGGAACAGGAGGGAGTCACTCAACTGCCCGAGACTGGGACACAGGAACAGGAGGGAGTCACACAACTGCACGAGACTGAGAAACATTAACAGGAGGGAGTCACTCAACTGCCCGAGACTGGGACACAGGAACAGGAGGCAGTCACTCAACTGCTCGAGACTGGGACACAGGAACAGAAGGCAGTCACTCAACTCCTCGAGACTGGGACACAGGAACAGGAGGGAGTCACCCAACTGCTCGATACTCGGACAGAGGAACAGGAGGCAGTCACTCAACTTCTCAAGACTGAGAAACAGGAAGAGGAGGGAGTCACTCAATCGCTCGAGATTGGGACACAGGAACAGGAGGCAGTCACTCAACTGCTCGATACTGGGACACAGGAAGAGGAGGGAGTCACTCAACTGCTCGATACTAGAACACAGGAACAGGAGGCAGTCACTCAACTGTTCGAGACTGGAACACAGGAACAGGAAGCAGTCATTCAACTGCTCGAGACTTGGACACAGGGACAGGAGGCAGTCACTCAAATGCCTGAGATGAGACACAGGAACAGGAGGCAGTCATTCAACCGCTCGAGAGTGTGACACAAGAACAGGACGCAGTCACTCAGAGCTCGAGACTGGGACACAGGAACAGGAGGCAGTCACTCAACTGCTCGAGACTGGCACTGAGAAATCTGGAGTCTTGTGAGGCCCCAGGATCCTGTTATGCAGGGACAGTAGGAGTTGATTCACTCCTCACCAACTTTGGACACTGGCAGCAGAGGGGAGTTTGCCTGTTACAAAGGGAAATAAACGTATAAGTTGCATTCGTCGTCCACACAATCCTGCCCCACCATTCACTCAGACCACGGCTGATCTGATGGTGATTACGTCATTCCATTTTTCGGAGACGCTCCTCTCCGCAGCCTCTGCTCCATTTGGTCACGTTGCAGACTCAGATGCTGTAACAACAGTCACTATGACTCATCCAGAGGGTCAGGTCTAATCAGATGAGTCAGGATTTGAAGGGTCCAGTCACAAGAATGAAAACACAAAATAAAGGCATTGCCAGATGTTTAGTTCTCTCACATTTGCAATCCAACTCACATAACCAGCCCATCCATTGTACATTCAGTGTGGAGCACTGTGTAGATCCAGCTCACGTATTGCTGAAGGCAACCCAGCAATGTCCAGAGTGGAATTCTGTGCAGCTCACACCAATGCTTGATCTATAATCCTGGGCTAAATAACCAGCATGGGGAGCTGTGCAGAGCGCACTTGTTCATCCATATATAAACCCAGACTGTTGCAATGTTCGGTAACACTGTGTTAGATCACTGCCCAGCGTGGGGAAACTTGCGGCCAATGCTGGCAGTGTCAGGATGTGCAGCTCCCATTCATTCACAGCTTTATATCTCCATTGCGTCTTGACAAGGGGTGCTGTGGGTGTGAAAATCACTGAAAGTGAGAGATGGAACTTGAAACAGTTTCAATATCAAGAGTTCCGATTCAGGCACATACACTCCAGTATTTAAAGATGAAATAACTGAGATAATGTTGAGTGATGTTTTATGGATGGTGCAAAGAAATAAGAGGGGGATGGTGATGTTATAGTGGTTGCACTATAAGCCTCCAAATAATCAATTGGAATTAGAGAAACAAATATACAGGGAGACTGAGGAGACTTGCAGGAGCAAAAAGGAGGGCTCAGGTTCAGGTAGCTGGAATCAATGGAATCTCTGGAGAGAAAAAGAATTACTAGAGAGAAAATAGGACGTCTTAAAATCCAAAGTGGGCATTCATGTGTAAAAACACAACAGATGGGCAAGGTCCTCAATTTCCCCTCTGTATTAACCACGAAGAAAGACATGAAGATCTTTGACCTTCGGGAGGGTGGGGGAAGGGAGGTTAGTTGACATATCTTGATACCGTTAATATCATAGTCGAGGTGCTGTGGAACAGATTAGAATGCATAAATTCAGATAAATCTCTTGGTCCTGACCAGATATATCCAAGAGCACTGCAAGAGGCGAGAGAAGACAGTTCAGTGGCCAAAGTCCCGGAAGACTGGGCAATAGCAAATGTTGTGCCCTTATTCAAGAAGGGCTGCAAAGAAAAACCTGGGAAGTGTGCACCAGTGAGCTTCACATCTGTTTTCAGTAAACCACTTGAGAAGGTTCTGAGAGATAATGTATGCATGCATTTGGAAAAACAGAGGTTGACTTGGAGCAGTCAGCATAGCTTTGTGCGTGGCAGATCATGCCTTACACATTTTGTTCGAGTTTTTTGAGGAAGTGACCAGAAAGGTTATCCCGGGCAGGGTGGTGGACATAGTCTATACGGATTTCAGTCAGGCCTTTGATAAGGTTCCACATGGTAGGCCGCTCTGGAAGGTTAGATTGCATGGACTCCAAGGTAATCTGGCAAATTGGCGACACAATTAGCTTGACGTTATGAAGCAAATGGCTCTGGTGGAGGTATGCTTGTCGGACTGGAGGCCTGTGACTAGTGGAGTGCTTCAGGGGTCGGTGCTGTGCCCATTGCTGTTTGTTATCTATATCAATGATCTGGACGATGGTGCACAACGCAAGGTTAGTAAGTTTGCAGATGACACTAAAATAGGAGTGATCCAATGAGGAACATTACCAGAAATTGCAGCAATACCTTGATCGGAAGCAGAAGTGGGCTGAGAAATAGCATATGGAGTGTAACATCGATAAGGGTGACGTCATGCATTTTGGAAAGTCAAATCCAGGTAGGAGTTGAATGATGAATGAGAGGGCCTTAAGGAGTGTAGTGGAATATAGGACATCAGAGATCAGGTGCACGGTTGTCTGAAATTTGAATCACAGATACACAGGACAGTGAAGAAGGCTGTTGGCACACTGGCCTACATCAGGGCATGGAGTATAGAAGTTGGGACGTTATGTTGCAATTATACAGGATATTGGTAAGGCTGCAATTGGATTTTGATGTTCAGTTTTGTTCACCTTGCTCTAGAAAGAATATTATTGAACAAGGAAGAGCGTAGAAGAAATTTCAGAAATGTTTCCTGGGCTAAAGAGTTTAAGTTATAGGGAGAAATTGGACAGTTAGAACTTATTTCTTTACAGCCTAGGAAACTGAACGGCTTCTTATAGAAGTGTATATAGTTCGTGAGAAGATTTGTAGTTCGGGTGTTCATTGTTGTGGTTCTGTTCACCTAGCTGGGAATTTGTGTTGCAGATGTTTCAGCGGACAGCTGGAACTGACAACTGGGAGCGGCAGATACGAACTACTATAAATGCTGGAGGAAACATCACAGAAGCTTCACATGAGGCTCCCAAGCACTGAGGATGTCACCTAGATATGGTCTCTCTAATGAGAGTTCTTTGGGACTTTATTCTATCAATGTTACCACTTTAATTTCTTAAAAATGTAACTCTATTGAAAAGAGATTTTTAATATTATAATAACCCAATAACAACACAACTCAAATAACTGAACAAAATTAAACGCATGTACATGTACATAAAAAAACAAGTTAAAAACACTAAATGGACAGAAGAAAAACAAACATAAACAATAAATAATGAATAAATAGTACAGCTCAGCAAAACAATACAATAACTCTCGTTCTTATACGCATTTTTATGTTCATAATTATTCCTTGCTATATATTAGATTCATTAGACAATATAGTCATGGCTATATAAAAGCCCTTCTTAATGTGACAGATAAACCTGCATCGTGGTAATCTAAAAAGGGCTGCCATGTCTTATATAAATCTCTGTGTTTTGATGCACCATACTGGTGAGAAAGTCCAACGGGATATTCTCCATGAAGAACTTACGACGACACAATGGACCCGAGGTTTGCAGACATCCCATACAAACAGAACATGTTTCCTAGCACAGAAAGTAAGGATATATTTTTTTTTCCTCATGTGCATCTGAGTAAGGGACCATGAGCAAGCCCAGGAAAAGAAAAACTAGGTCCATCTCCAATTCAGTCCCCAATACCTACTCTATCACAGCTACCACAGTGCTCCAATATATATGAAGGCTGCAGCAGGACAACAAGCAATGAGTAAGAGTGCCTGCAGTCATTCTGCACTTACGACAGGCTGAAGATAATCCCACTTCACATTTTGAGAGTCAGTCTGGGATCAGATAGACCCTATGAAGAATTTTCAACTGCATGGAATGGGTTCTATTACAGATCAAAATCCTTTGAGCATTTTCACAAATATCCTCCCATCTCTCCGAGGTATTCTGAACCCCCAACACTCTCTCGCAGGCATCACAAAGCTGCACAGTCGCGTCTGAGGGGACACACTCCAACTAATGATAAAGAGTACTGACAGGGAGTGTATTCTAAGCAATAAGCACCCACTTCTCTCTATCAGATCTGTAAGAATCTGTTAAAGCTGCATTTTTAAAAAATCAAATCTCTGATCCGGAAAAAAAAAGCAGAAGACATCTTCAGTAGGTAGTCCATATTTACGAGTTATTTGATCAAATGATGCCATTCGTTCTCCCTCAAATAACATGTGGTGGCTCAGTATTTAGCACTGCGGCCTCACAGCACCAGGATCCAAAGATGTGCAGGTTTGATGAATTGGCTATTGATAAATCACCCATAGTGTTCAGGGATATGTAGGTTGGAGCATTAGTCAGGATAAATATAGGATACTAGGGGAATGGGTCTGGGTGGGTTGAAGTCGACTTGTTGGACCCAAGGGATTGTTTCCACACTGTAGGGATTCTATTAATTCTAAATCACTCAAGCAAGTTACACCCCTGGCTTCCCACAGTTTAAACATTGAATCCATTATCCCCGGTTGACAACTCGTTATACCAATTGTAGGGGTAAGACACATGGTTTTGGCTGTATTGCCCTCGATCTGACACATTGTCATTTATGTTTTAACAGTATTGATAATCATTGGGTTATGAGAATACTCCACAATGTCATTTTTCTAAGAAAAACAGACTAATAAGGGTTCACTTTCTCTGAGAGGGTTCAATATCTAACCATAGTGACGCTGAGTCCTCAGTGGCTCAGACACTAACATGGGATAAAAAAGAGCTTAATTGATAGATTTTAATCTGGGAATCTACTCCCCACACTCTGTAGGGTTATTGCAGTTTGGTTAGCTTGATAAAGAGTCGCTTCTGGTGCCAAATAAAAGAGCTAAACCAGCCATTAAATCTCCTAAATATCTGTCTGGGAAAGATCAAAGGAAGCATTCACACGGGGTATAGCAAATAAGGAAGGACATGCATTGGAAGAACAGCTATCCGACCTAGCCAGGATGTTGGAAGTGCATCCCATCTTTGAAGGTCTTGTTTAATTTTGTCAAACAAATGGACATAGTTCACATTAAATAAATGATCAAAGACGGATGTAATGAATATACTGAAATAGGGAAACCACCCTCGTGACCATTTAAAAGGAAACCAGGATTTGCCTTCAACATCAGGTATTTCCCTCGACCTCCCATAGGGATGGAAATAAACTTTGTAAAATTAATCTTATAGCCCGAAAAGGTGATAAGCGAATTAATGCATTACATCACATGAGCTGCCGAAACTGTGGGATTTGACAAAAACATAAGACCCTCATCTGCATACAACATAATCTTATGTTATTTCTATCTTACTTCTGGGGCAGGAATGTTGGGATAATATTCCCAATTGTGTAGGATGCCATCGAATCTAAGATTGTTGCAGGGATGGGGAAGAGATCAACCCTCGTGTGCCATTTCTACGGGCTAAAGGAGAAAATAAAATCCCTACTTGTGAGGTATATCTGCCTCCAGACATCCACCATCTCTAGTTCTGCACACAAATCCGCTATTTACTAACATTATAATGAGGGTATTAGGGACATTTATAGAACATAGAACATAGAAAAATACAGCGCAGTACAGGCCCTTCGGCTCTCAATGTTGCGCCGACCGAATCCTACCTAACCTACACTAGCCCAATAACTTCCAAATGCCTATCCAATGTCCGCTTAAATGACCATAAAGAGGGAGAGTTCACCACTGCTACTGGCAGGGCATTCCATGAACTCACAACCCGCTGTGTAAAGAATTTGGACACTCTGTCCACCGTGGGGCCATAAGACAGTTGAAATCTCCTTCTACAATTATGTGCCACGATGCAAGATAACTTAATTTGGAAAATGCATCCACCAGGGTTTTAAGATTGTGCACGGTTGGGGGTGGTTGGGGGGTGGGGGGTGGGGGCAATATACATTCTAAATACTGTATTACATCCCATGGTTCAAGACTTTGGGAATGATGATCCTCCCGTGAGTGTCTAATGCAATCTACTAATTTAAATGAAAGATTCTTCTTCACTAGGATGGCTTCTCCCCTACTCCTTGCATTAAAAGACGAGAAAAAAAACCCGATCAAACCGCCCTGCTTTAACATCAAATGTTCCTTGCCATCAAGGTGTATCTCCTGCAATTGGACAACATTCACCCTCTCTTTTTGAAGACTAGAAAGTACATTTTTCCTCTTGACTGGCAGATGGCTCCCCTTAATGTTCCAGTTACAACATTTAAGCACATCATTATCCATAACTCATTGTAGCAACATTTCAACTCTAGAGTTTCACATCGAATTACGCATCCCTGATGATTAATGAAAAAAAAGACTAATTGAGCCTAAAAATTTTACCACCTAAAACTACTACAACTAAAAAGCTCTCAAAACTTTCCAAAGCTAAACACATTAAAAAAAACAAAGAAAAAAATAAAATCCAAAATGCCAATCACACTCGATTGGGGAATTTATCGCCTACTAGGGACGCTTACATATCTCACAACTTTATCTTGTGCCCACTACCAATATGGAATCCTGGGCAATTAACAACAAAAATCGGGCTTGAACTGCCCTTCGGTTGGCACTTAGTCATCACTTTGTAACACCCTCCAGCTTGAGCTGCACCCCAGACACAAGCAAAGAAAGAGAAAAAGAGTAGTAATCCTAACGAAGAAGTTAAAAGTGAGTACTCAACCCAGTCACGGCTATAATTTAATACTGGTTAATACCAGAAAAATCCATCAAAATCTCTTTAGGAGAAACATGATGATCTAAATATCCAGCTTACACTAAAATGTCCATAAAGTTTTCGCTTTCTCTGGAGAGTCAGACGAGTTCGTGGATCCATTGAAATCAATTCAGAGCACCGCTGGGTACCGTAAGGAATACTGAATCCAGAGTTCCCTTACTCTTCTCTTGATCACATCAAAAGATTTTCTTTCCTGAATCACCGCCGCTAAAATGTCCTGAAAGAACGTAATCCTGTAGCTCTCGTGAATTAAACCCATCAGATCTTTCCCCGGGTTCTGAAAGCTTCCACCAGTCTTTGTTTGTCCCCATAACTATGTAATCGCGTAATGACAGGATGAAGGCATTGGTCTGAGTCTGACTTCCGAGCCGTAACCGATGAACTGTCTCACTCTTCACCCGTCCCTCCTCAGTTTCGAAGTGAAGGAATCACTGCAGCCAGTTCTTGAAAACACTCACCAGCTGACCACCTTCTGTCCGCTCCAGCAAACCGACGATGTGAATATTCTTCATCCTACTCCTGTTCTCGAGGTCGTCATCTTGTTCAGTTAAGGTGCAGACTGAACGGTTCTTCAATCATGGCTTCAATCATTTCACGTAACTTGATGAACTCAGTGACCAAGGCCTGGTGAGTAACTGGGTCCATTGAACGAACCGAGTGGGTTGCAGCTACAGCCTCAGGCATGCTCGATGCTTCTGACGGGTGCACCGCTTGTTGGGACTTACTCGATCCTTTCCCGCGTTTTGTCATTTCCATTTGACAAAACGGGATTAGTAAAGATTCTATCGCTCTTTTAGTGTTGATGTTTAAGTAAACGGCTGGGATGGGGGTGGGTGAGAGAACCGCTTTGCCCGTGTGTTGATGCAGAACCCAGCAAAGCAGACCTTCTGGATCTCCGCTATTTTGTATTCCCCTTAACATTTTATCGATATTATCATTTCATTTTGCATTATATTCCTGCAGGTTCTGAAGTCGTGTCATTTGATACCACTGTTTACATTTCCCCCCACACTGCACATTGCTGCCCATTCCTCGATAACCCTTGATTGTGTTGTTATTTCTGAACCTTCCGTCTGTGCCTCAAAAGAAAAATTCAATATCTCTGCCTCCATTGCTGCGTGGGAAAGAGTGTTCCAAAGACACACAGCACTTCGAGAAAACAATTATAAACATTATGATCTGAGTGTGAGATTAGTTTTTTGTGTCTCCTTATTTGAGAAAAGAAATGATTACATTGGAAGCAATTCAGAGATATTTCATTTCACGTATTCCTGGGGTGAACGGCTAATATTATAAATGCTTTAAAAGGTTACTCTTCGAATGAGAGACAAAAAACATACCAGACCTTGAGAAGTGTGGATGAGGTATATACCCATTGGGTGTTTGCATCGTCCAAATTTGTTGTCATTGTCATAGAAACTCTGCAGTGTGGAGGCAGGACATTCCGTCCATTAAGTCCACACTTACCCACCAAACAGCAAACAGCATCCCACCTGGACGTGCCCCCAAATCTTTTCGATGTAACCCTGCATTTCCCATAGCTAACCCACCTAACCCCCGCATCCCTGGGCACTATGGGCAATTCAATTTATACTGCACATCTTTGGACTGTGGCAGGAAACTGGAGCACTGCGAGGAAACCCACACAGGCATAAGGAGAATGTTTCACCTCCACATAGAGGGTCGCCCAAGGTTGGAATTGAACCCAGTTCCTTGGTGATGTGAGGTAGCAGTGCTGCCCACAGATCCACCATATTCATCTGTTAGTGCTGTTAGTAACTTGTGGCAGACTAAATAAATCTGCCTGACTTGTTCTTATCACTGAACCTGACCCAGTCTGAGACCTTTATCATCAGCCATATCACCAACCTGGTTACATTTAAAGTTTGTTGTGAGCAGTGAGGAGTGGGACTAGAAAAGGAAAGAGTAACACCCACCATCCTCAGTCACAAATGGAGTGAGAAAAAAGTCACAAAGTGGGAATTCATTCACGTGGGAATCCTCTTTCCCAGAAGTTTGGGATGGCTGAATCTTTATATTATATCGAGGCTGGCTTTGTCTGATTGTCTGCAGACAGGTGAATCAGGGATAATGGTGCATGGAGAGAAAAGTGCAGCTGGGACCACAATGAGATGAGTCATGGCATACTTTACTGGTGGAGTAGTGTCAAAGGGCCGAATGGCCCCTTCGTGTCCCTCCGTCCTATGTTCTCATGTTCCACTCAGCCCTTCGGATCTGCTATACAGCAGCAGATTGAGGTCACTCCGATGGTTAGGTGCAGTTTGGGAAATGTACTTAGAAAATCGAGGCTGGGTCAGGAAGTGACACTCACTCCCAATCCCTATTTCCAGGCTTCCCCTCTCCGCAATGTCTGCTCCAGATGTGAGTTATGTTACAGACCCGAATTTAGTGTGAATACAGCCCCTATACCCCACCCAGCGTTAACTCAAACAAATCATCTGCTCACCCGAATGTAGCATTACACAACACAACTTCCAGGATAATAACCAGTTACTTTGCAAAAGCATAACATGTGAAATTAAAAAGTAGGAACAAGAGTAGGCTATTCGGGCCCTCAAGCTTGCCTTGTCATTTGATACATGGCTGATCTACTCCAGTGCTCGACTCCACTTTCTTGCTGACTCTTTGTGTCCCTCCACACCTCTCTGGGTTAGGGAATTCCTGACATTCGCTACCTTCTGAGAGAAGCCATCACTTTGCATCTCAGACTGAAATCGACGTTCCATATTCGGTATCTATGTCCTCGAGTTTGAGACTCACACAGGAATGGTAACAACTTCTCAATATCTAGCACGTCAACCCCTCTCTGTGTCTTGTATTTTTCAGCAGAACCACTCCTCATTCATTTAAACCCCAATGAATAATCGCCTCACCATTTTAGAGATTCTCAATAACACAAACCTTTCATACCAGGAACCCGTCTTTTGAACCAACCGAGTTACTTGCTGCATCAGCATGCTGACTTTATGTTTCATACACAGGAAGTCTCCAATCCCTTTGTACTGCTCCTTTTCTGAAAGTCCTCTTCATTAAATAACAGCCTGACTTTTGATTCTCAGTGTCATCCTCAAACTCGGATGAATGTTGCACTCAACTCCCTCCTTCTGTCTATCAGTATAGATTGTAAAGAACTGATGCCATCGGACTCATAGCTGTGGTACTCCAGCAGATACAACTATATCATGAAGATTCATTAATCCTGACTCTCCGATTTCTATGTGCTAACCAATCATCATCCCATATTAATACATTATCCATCATCCTACGAGCTTCTGTCTTGTGTAAGAACTTTTATTTTGTAATACCTTGTGGAAAAACTCTGGAAAGCCTGGTGTCTACCAGATCCCCTTTATCAACTCCGCTTGTTACATTCTCAGGCCTCTCCAGAAATACTTTGCGTAATTTTACAGGGCAAAGTATAATTTACCTTTCATAAAACCACTCGGACCCTGCATGAAGCTTTTCTAAATGTAGATGCTGGCCGAGTTTTCCAAATTAAGCTCGTCCCACCTGCTTTCATTTGGCCCTTATGCGTCTAACTCTTTCCCATTCATATGTTTATCCAAATGAGTTTTAAATGTTATAGCTGTACTGGCATCTACCACTCTTCCTCTGACAGCTCATTCCATACCCAACCAACCTCTGTGTAAAAAAAGTTGCCCCTTCGTTCCTTTTAAATCTTTCCTCTTTCACCTTAAGCCTATGCCTTCTATGGCTGAACTCCCCCATGCCGTTGGAAAGATCTTGGCTATTCACCCTATCAATATATCTCATGATTTTACCACCCTTCCTCCCACACTCCATCTGATACTAACTTCAAGAACAAGCATTTAAAAATAAGCACTGCAAATGTGAAACAATATTAAACATGACAGCTAAACAATACTCAGCCCAAACTTTGTATGGCGATTTGTTTTTTCTCCATATTACAACACTAAGGCAGCATGAAATACTTACTCGTGCCAATAAGACGTCAAGCACCTCGATTCCTTTGTCTAACGGGGGCGATGATCTCGACAGTGATAACGTACCTATGGCCAGATCTATATAATGCCACATAGTCAACATTCTCCCTCCTGGTCTTTCTATGACATTGTCTGGTTGTGTCTTCTTTATCTTGCACTCAATAGAGAGAACACTTTTCCCCCCATTCACACCCTAATTTAAACACATTTTGCGTCATCCACTCGTTCACCCGTGCTAAAAGCCACGTTTATCTTTACCACACCCTCTTTTCCCTGTCACCCATCCTCCACATCTGACAAGGGATTAAGAATCCCATTTTCCAATTCTTTTCAGTAGTGAAGAAGTATCACATTGGGCTTAAAATGCTAACGCTTTTTCTCTGTCTCTGCAGATGCTGACAGACCTGCTGAGTTTCTCCAGAATGAATAGGCACAGAACAAAATTTCAACTAAACAAATAATTATGGATACTGGAAATAAAAATACAAAAAATTGCTTGAGAAACTGGACGCTTTGTAAAGTGTCACTGGACCTGAAAGTTTAACTCTGCATTCACTCCAGAAGATGCTGCAACATTTTCATTAGTTTCTACAGCGATTTCTATTTTTGGAAAATTTCCAAAGAAATAGGTCAAAGATGCTCAAACATCGTGTCCAGCATGGCGTGCCATCCACTGGGAACTGAACAATAATGCATGACCCTTACTGCCCCATTCAAATCCCCCTGAAATGAAGGTGAATACAACATTTATCGGCCTACCTGCTTTCTACTCCTGCAATATTACTTTCACTGACTGGTGTACAGGGAGATACAGATCGATTTCAATGTTACATCTCCCCCCTTGCTGGGTCTATATACACTGGTCAGCCTGCCAATACCATTCCAAGTATTGATTTCTGGCTTCAGATCTCACTGCCTGACATGGACTCGGAGGGCTGCGCAGAAATAAAACAAAAATGCAGCTAAAGTACCTTTATCAATCAACATTTTTCAACCACTCCCTTTGCAAATGAAAGGCTGCCATTCTATTGTTCCCATCAAAGTGCACAACATCTCATTTCTCCCATTGCTCTCCTTCGACCACTTATTTGCCCAGTCTGTCCTCTTGTCTCAATCACCTTGGAGTCGTTTTTGCATCCTCCTCATCCACTCGCAAGCTGACTTCGTTTAGTACTGTCAGCAGACTTGGGAATATTGCATTTGAGCCCCTCAATCAAATTGTGTATTGAGAATATCTGAATGTCAAATCTCGATTCTTGTTATATTCTCTAAGCCTTCCATTAACAAAAAACATGGTTTTTTTCTTACTCACTGTTTTCTGCCAGCTCTCCCATTCTAAAATAATGACCATATATTAGCCCCAGTCCCACAGAATTCGAATTTGCACAAAAGGTAGGTGCTTTATTCAAAATCTTTTTGAGATTCCAATTGTATTGCATTGACAACTTCTCCATAATTTTGCTAAAAGCCACTTTCACAAATATAACTCCCATTTCATAAATCTCTGTTGACTTTGTCTATGCCCATTAATTTCAGTCCAATATTTTTTATCTAAAACTGTTCAATTGCTAATTTAGTAGCTATTCCCTTTTTCTGACCAGACTAAAGTTCTCTAGCATTTCTAGGAAGTTTTCTTTATTATTTTCTTTCTGTGAAGGCATATCTGAAGTATTTATTCCATAGTTCTGCTATTTCCCTGTCCTCAATTATCTGGTATCAGACTGTAGGAAAGCTGCACATTTTTTCTCTTAATTTTGCCATTGACATATTTTCAGAAAATATTACAAGTTCTGTCTGATAAACTTTGTTAAGATATTCTTCAGAAACCCATCAATTCCCATCTTAAGCCACTCAACGACTGACCTCCCACATCCATACAATAACAGAAGCACAGTCTCTGTTCCATCAGAAGTACAGCACGGTCTACATTAGGCCCACTTTCAGACACAAGACCCGTAGCTGTGAATCTTATGGCATTTCAAATGCACAACCATGTATTTTCTAAAGGTTTTGAGGGTACCATGACGACTTCCCTCTCAATAAGTGCATTCCGGACCCCAACACACTCTGGTTAAAAAAAATCCTCAAGTCCTCACTAAACCTTAAATCCTTCACTTTAAAAGTCGGGCCATTTGACTAAAAGGAACAACTGCTGTCTATCCACCCTGTCCATGTCATTCTAATCTTATCCTTCTGATTCACAGACCCCTCAGCCTTCTCCGCTCCAAAGTAGACAACCCGACCTTATCCAGCCTCTCTCCATAGCTGATATACGCCATCCCAGGGAACATTTTGGTGAATCTCCTCTGCACCCCCTCCAGTACAATCATATCCTTCCTGTAATGTGGCTCCCATAACGAGCTTTCGAAGCGCTGCTTATTCACCAGGTAGTTGTGCGCTTTGATGAAGTGCTTCAAAAGCTAGTGCTGCCGAGTAAACTTTTGGACTATATCCTGGTGTTATGCAATTTTCAGCTTTGACCACCTCAGTCCAACACCAACACCTCCAAATTAGAATTAATAAGAGACACAGCACTGATCTCTGTGTCACACCATTAGACATGAGCCTCCAATCACACAAACAGCCTTCTTCCACCACCTCTGTCTCCCACCACTAAAGTTGATTTGGATGCAACTTGGCAAGTCACTAATGAGTCCTACCTGTTCCTTGATTATTCTGTTCTACTGGATACACTGGGAGAATATCAGAACATTCTCCCTAATCTTGCCCTACCAGTAGGTTTCCCTGCCCCTGTGTTAGTCAGTCTTCTCCAAGTGATGAATTTCCTCCTTTTTGCAGCCTTAACTGGCCTGTCCCAGATCCTGCCATTATTTGCCTTCAATGTGGAATAGGCAGGGAGGGATGTGTTCTGTTAATTTCCAAGTTGTCATATGCATTGTGAATTTTTAAATTTCACTGAGATCCACCTCTCATTCTTTGAAGCTCAAGAGAACACAGGCCGAGCTTCATCATCAGGCAATCACACCATCTGAGGGATTAATCTGGAGAATTTCCATTGCACTTCCTCTGTGATCAGTATATTCTTTCTGAGACTCGGTCACCAAAACTGTACACAATACTCCAGGTACAGTCCTACCAACACGCTGTGAAACTGCTTCAACATGTCTTTACATCAATGTTCTGACTCTCTTAAACGAAGGCGAACCACACGTTAACTTTCCCCTTACATGTAATCCTCCAAATACCCTTCACATTCATTGCATTTACGAACTCACTGACTTCGTATAGAAACCCTTCCGAAAATCCAATATATGCCACTTCTACTGGTTCCCCATTATCGATGCTGTAAGAAACAACTTCAAACAATTCCGAAGTTTATCAAGTATGATTCTCTATCAGAAATGCATGCTAATTCTCTCCATTGTTGCTGTTAATTTCCAGGTATCAAAAAAGTCATCCTGTGCAATAGATTCAAACATTTTCCCTACGAATGTCAAGTTAATTGGTCTGCAGTTCTCCACACTATGTCCGTTACTCGGTGTAGCTGTTTGGATGCCTTCCCTTCATCGATAGTGCTTGAATCATGTTTATCCACAATAGTTTCCAGTCTCTGCAGAATGTACAGGAAAATAAAACAAAGTCATCGACAGTGCAATTAACACTATTATTGGTGATTTATTTCCAACATTTTGATAGGACGTACATCTGTTTCGTCAGACGCAGCAATGCTCAATCCAGCTCCATGTTCAAGTACTACCTTGTTACTGATATGAATTGACTTTATGTCTTTAGCTCCAAGAGACCGATATGATCACTTGGTATTTCTGGGGGATTTTCTGGATCTTCCTCCATGAAGACAGATGCAAAGTAACTTGTTCTTTTTCTCGGTCATTTCCCTGTTCTTCACAATGAACCCTCCTCTCCCGATTACAAATTTCCACATTTGATCTTGCTTTTATTTTGTTTCCTTTGAAATATAGATCGTAGATTGATGCACTCTTTGTGTTCCTGTTTGTGAGCAGGTATGTTCTCTTTTTGATTTTCTTATCAGTTTCATGGCCTTCCTTTCCTGAATCGTTCATTTCTGACAATTCTCAGCTTACCAGAATATCTGTAATTCTTCTGAAGTCACTTCCTATGAATAATATATTTTCTAATTTGTTATTTTAAACATCATTTACTCACTTTCTCACTCTTTCGTGTTTGTACCTGAAATAAATAGACGTATTTTTCAGACTTCGCAGTATTTCTAAAATATCCTTGTCTTGACCAGATACATTCAGGAACACTGCAGGAGGATAGAAGGACAGAGAAGAAATTGTGTGAGTGCTGCTTGGCTTTTTTTCTATCATTGTTGGCCAACGATTGAGGTCCTGGACGACTGGAGTGTAGCGGATGCTGAGCCCATATTCAAGAAAGACTACAATGATAAACCTGGGAACTAAAGACCAGTAAATCTAATATCTAGTGGGTAGGTTACTTGAGAGGATTCACAGAGATTAGATACACCTGCATTTGGAAAGACAGGGTGTGGTTCGGAGTAAGATGAGAATGGTTCTGGAAAAGCAGAACAGGTCAGGCAGCATCCGAAGAGCAGGAAAATCAATGTTTCGGCAAAAGCCCTTCATCGAATTCATCACGGCTTTGTGATGGGAGATCATGACTCGTAAATGTGCTAGAGTTCTTTGATGAAGTGACCAGCAACGTTGAGAAGGCAAGGGTAGTACACGTGCGTAGTCTGTATGGATTCCAGTAAGGCCTTCAGTAAGGTTCCACATGTTACACTGCTCTGGAAGGTTGGAAATTGAGGGGAAGCTGGAAAATTTGGTACAAAATTGGCTTGATGGTAGGAAGCAGAGGGTAATATTGGAAGAATGCTGGTCAGACTGGAGGCGTGTGACTAGTGACATGCCTCAGATGTTGGTGCTTATTCCACTGCATATTACATAAATCTGTGATTCATAAGAGAATGTACAGACATGATTTATAAGTTTGAAGACGACACAAAAACAGGCAGCATCATGGAGAGTGAGGAAGTTTATCAAAAATTTCAGAAATTACAACAGTACTTTGATCAGCTGGGGAAGTCGCCTGAGAATTTACAAACGTATTTTAATATTGATCACGGTACGTTCTTGCATTTTAGAAAGTCAAATCAAGGTTGGACTTTCATGGCGAATGGCTGGGTCCTAAGGAGTGTAGTGGAACAGAGTGACCTTGGGATTCAGGTGCATGGTCCTCTGAAAGTTTATTCAGTGGTATACAGTGCAGTGAAGAAAGCTTTTGGCACATTGACCTTCATCAGTGTATTTCACTGAATATCAAAATTTCGCAGTTGTGCTGCAGTTACAAATATGTTGAGGCCATATTTGTAGTGTTATGTTCAGTCTTGTTCACTGTGCTATAGGAAGGATATTATTGAACTGGAAAGAATGCTGAAAAAATTATAAGGATATTGCCAAGGCCTCAATGGACTGTGGAGAGGTTGGACAAAGTAGGACTTTTTACTTATGTGTGTGTGAGCCTGAGGGAGGATCATATTGAAGTCTGTAAGATCATGACAGGCCTGGATAGAGTGAATGTGCCGAGTTTTTTTTATTCCCAGGGTTGGGCAATCACAGAGTAGAGGGCATCAGTTTAAGGTCAGAGGAGAAAAAATAAAAGGAACCTGAGGAACAACCTTTTTACACACAGAGGCTGGTACGCATATGGAATAAGCTGCCAGGAGAAGTGATTGAGGCGGATACATTAACATCCTTTAAAAAGCATTTGGACAAATACACGGATAGGAAAAGATAAGAAGGATATGGGGCAATGGCAGGGAAATGGGGTTAGCGTGGATGGACATTTTTGTCAGAATGGACAGTTTGGGCTGAATGGCCTGTCTCCATGCTGCTGGACTCTATGACTCTAACAACCATTGCTTGTCTCCCACTGAATGTTATATTGTACTTTCCCAATTCACTGGAACTATCTTGATCCTTTAGCCTCTCGTCTTCCATGTTAAACTCGAAAGTTCAAGCATTCTCTATTGTACGCAGACGCCTTGTAAAATGCACCTTATTAATGTTATTATTCCTTAAAATCTGCTTCAGTACAAGGCAATTAATTCGTCATTCTGACCATACAATACCAAATCCAAAATCACCTGGTCTCTAGTTTGTTTCACAACATATTCTTGAACCCATCTCATATACACTTACAGAATTTATTTTTCACAGCATGAGCTTAGTTAACGCAGTTTAGACGCAACTTGAGACCATCCAATAAGATTGCAGTATCCACAATACTTGCCTATCGAATTTCTGGAGCATATGATGCTGAGATTTTCTGCTAGCGTTTTGATTTTGATATATATGCTTCTCCTTGCTATCTGTAAGATCTACCTAAATTGATTCTGTGGAAGCTGAGGGAAAGGTCTGTGCCGTTATTAGTGACAGATTTGGACAAGATATTCAGGGAGCCTCACCTCGACGCTGAGACGATCTGAAGAAATGTCCTGCAATACAGGATAAGCATCGATTTCTTCCACGCTCTGTCAGGATAACAGGTACCGTATACTCTGCTCACTCACACTCACTGTATATCTGTTATACCACCTACCCCCGAACAAGGTTCACGCTCTGTCTCCAGATAAGCCTCAGGCACTATCAATCTCACTATTGAATTCAGGAACTTTCTTCCTCACTTTCTCTGCCACCTACACAATGCCCCCACACTAATAATATTATATGGATTCAAAACTATCGACTGACTCATTCCTGGCACCTCACAATTCCCCCCAACTACACCAGCACTAACAGCAGGGTCACCAATTCCCACTCACCCTCCCAACCTCCCTTTCTCCTATTCCAGGAGGAAGAGCCTGGAATAGGACAGAAAGGCAAAGTCGGGTGGTGGAGTGCCCGAAATCTATTCCCTCAGCCCTTCCCCCTGCCATGTGGGGAGGACCCTGGTATGAGCTGGAAAGGACTGGAATGCCTCGTGTGGAGATTCTGAAACATCCATGTCCCACCGACCGATTAAGGAGCAATGTTCAGTGAAAGACAATTCTTACTTTAAACCCACTGGCAGTTCCAACGACAGTCCTTTCACATCCAAAAAAGGACACACATACCTCACTGCACAGAGACACAGACACAGAAATACACAGAAATATTGGCAAACACCCCAATATACGAAGACACACAATACTTACAAGGAGATAGGCATACACACAGGTAGAAACACACATACATATACCGTCACGTACGAATAGACACAATCACAGTTAAGAAACACACAGGCTGATACACAGACAGACAGACATAGACATAAACTTGCTTTAATGTTCTTGTGGTGTTATGCTATCAGGTATTCTCCTTCTGAGACAGCAGCAGATGCTGGGTTTGATACATATTTGATTGGAAAGGGTCAGTGGGAATATGGGACAAGTTTGAAGTCTGATATGCTTTATGTTTATTCCTAATTATTCTGTCCTTATGTCGGAAAAGAAGTCGTAATTTGATGTTAGGTTAACACAGTTTAAAATAACGGGTCCCACAATGAAATAAGGACGTCCCTTTTACTTTACTGCTGTGCTACCTGTGGTGTCCTCATCCTCGGGGAGCAGTGAAAACTCAGTTATTGAAGATATTCAACGTTGAGCTTGACTGATCTTTGCTTCACAGGAGAGTCAATGTTTATTGGGAACAGACAGGAGACAGATAGTCAGACACAATCGGATCAGCCATGAGCGTTCTGAATGGTGCAGCCAAAAGGCCAACTGCTGCCCCTACCCCATGTGTTGTTCCTCAATCCACCCTTATGTCTGTTACAGAGATGTACTGCTGCCCCTACACCATGTGGTGTTCCCTCAATCCACCCTTGGGTTTGTTACAGAGATGCACTGCTGTCCCTACCCCATGTGGTGTTCCCTCAATCAACCCTCAAGGCTGTTACAGAGATATACTGCTGCCCCTACCCCTTGTGTTGTTCCCTCTATCCACCCCTCAAGGCTATCACAGAGATATACTGCTGTCTCTACCCCATGTGTTGTTCACTCAGTCACCCTCGAGGCTGTTATGGAGATATACTGCTGCACCTATCCCATGTGTTGTTCCCTCTATCCACACCTTGATGCTGTTACAAGGTCGGGGACCACCCCTTTCAATCAGGCAGGATCGTTACAATGAGACGGGAGAAGACCATTCTGTCCATCGAAGGAGTTACACGGGAATAAAGAATGAAGTAATTCAGTTCGTTGAGTACATTACACAGCCCAGGAGGAGACCATTCAACCCGCCCGAACTGCTGCACAGGAACAGGGAAGCTGTCGTTAACAGGAAATAGAGAGTAGAGGTCAATGTTTATTTTCAGGTTGCAAAGCTGTAACTAGTGTAGTGCTCTAGAGATCACTGTGGGATCATCAATGCCAAATAATCTGTATCAAAGATCTGGAGGAAGGGAAGTGAATGGCGCGAAGCTCAATTAACACATCACCAAGATGATCGTTCAATATGTCATCAAATGGAGGTATTGAGTCTGCTATGTGATACAGACAGGGAAGGTTAGTGAGCAAACCTTCAGGAGAAAGAACATAAGATGAGTTGTCTGCAGTGGAAGAAAGGATAAAACAATGGCGAACAATTTAAATGGAGAGAGATTGCAGAACTTTGTGATACAGGCAGTTTCCATGTTCCTGGGACATGAATCATATGAAGTCAGTCTGCAGATGCAGCAAGTGATTTGGAAGATAAGTGGAATGATGCTGTTTCTGGCAAAGGTTATCACGTTTAATGAGGAATGTTTTACTGCAACGGAACAGGGCATTGCTGAGACCACATCGCATACACTGTGTGCAGTTTTGATCGCCTAAACTTAAAAAAAAGATATGATTCTTTCAGAAGATTTTCATAGATGTTTCCCTTCACACATTCCTGGAAGGAAGGCCTTTTGTTATGGGGGATTATCAGTTTTGATCTGAGGTGAGAAATCTTCTTGGACAATACATGACTTTCTGAAAGGTGTTTCAGCTGGATGCGTGTTTCCTCTTGTTAAGGAGTTTAAAGTTAAAGAAGAAATTTAAGAATATGATGTATTGATATCAACACACGTATTATATAGACATCGACCGATATTTACAAATTATACAGCCGCATGTAAACATGTCATCAGATGATAAAGCAGGAACTTTTGTTTTCTAATGAAAGACACTGTGTACAACAACAACCATGATGCACCTTCATATCGTCCATTATCATCAGTTCCGGAGAATGCTCCAGGAGAGCACACATGGCCCAGTTTGATGTTCAGTTGATATTATTGTATGGTTCAACACAGAGAGGGAGAAATATTTTCCCTGCCTGAGAAGCAGCAGCTGATTGATCCCTCTCTCTTACTTTGTTCACCGGATATCAAAATGTGAGACAATAAAATCTTCACCACTTGTGAAGGATTCCAACTGAGGGCTCATTGAAATCTCTCCATTGCTGGAAGCAAAGTGAGTTCAGCCAAATCCAACTGTTCCACAAATAAATCCCACTACCAGCGTCTTGTGTGAGCTGAATAATTTCAAAGGCAAATAACATTTGGGACACTCTTTCTTTTATCATTTGTTGTGAGTTCAACTTCCTGCATCTCACATTTTTCTCAAAAATGACCCAGTCTGTGTCCTATACAATTGGTCATAACACTAAACTGGCTACATTTTAAATTTGTTGTAGCCAGTGGAGGAATGGGACTGGAAAAGGACACAGTGACCCTCCAGCATTTGTCGGAACACAAATGAAAAATACTTATTGGACTGTTCAAGTGGGAATTCCCTTTTCCAAACGTTTGTGGTGCCTGGATGTTTGCATTTGTTCAAAGCTGTACTGTATTCAAGCATTTGACAGACAAGTGCATGTCGGAAAATTGTATGCAGACAGAAAAGTGCTGCTGAAACCACAATCAGAGCAGCTACGATCTTAGTGCCTTGTGAAGAAGTGACAACGTGTCTAATGACCCAATCCTGCTCTTCAGTCCTATGTTCCTATGTTCAATTCAGCCCCTCACATCTCCTGCACTGGTGCTGATGGGGCATCTTGCTCCAAATACCTGGTCCACAGTAACACAGGATCTCATTCATTCCCTCCAGGCTGTTACACATAGTTTGGTGTGGGTTGGAAAATGTTACTTCAAAATCCCGCCTGGGTTCGAAAGACAACTCTGGTCGCTTTACAGAGTGTCTCCTCTCTGCAACTTGGGCTTCATTTGTTGGTCACGGTATAGACCCAGATTCACTGTGAATTCAGCCCCCAGACCTCATGAAGTGGTGACTCATAAAGTATTTTGCTCTCTCTAATTGGAGCATTTAATAACAGAACATGAAGGAAAATTATGAACATTAACTCTGTAATTGCAGAATATGAGAACATAAGGAACAGGATCAGGTAGTTCGGATAATCAAAACATTGTATACGATCATGGCCGATTTACTGTTCGTATTAACTCGTATTTAATGTCCAATTCTTCACACCCCCTCAGCTCTCTGACAGGTCAAAAATCCATCCACCTCCTTGTTAAATACTTACAGTGATGTAGCTCCCCTAGCTGTCGAGACAAGATAATTTCTGACATTCACTACCCTCTGTGAGAGGAAAACATTCCCCACACAGACACCGTCAACTATTGATGTGAACAAAAGGGGAACATAGGGGCTCGGCAAAGAGTGAATAGCTTTGATATAAAGGCAGTATTTCACTGCGAATGTCATTGGAAGCGCCATATTATTTGAGCTTAATGGGAATCAGGTGTCCCCTCTCCACTGGCTGGGGCCTTTCAAAGCACAAAGGAAGATGCCTGTGGGTGGGGGCCGAAAATCTTCTCAGTCCCGGGACATCTCTTCAGGAGATCCTCAGGGTAGCTTCCTCAGCACAAACATCTTCAGCTGCTTTATCAAAGTCTTTCCCCATCATAAGACCGAAGGTGGGGATGGTCACTGAGGGTTACACAATGTTCAGAACATTTTGTCTCCCATCAGCTCCTGATGCCGGACAGCATTCAGGCCTGTGCTGTTAAAGTGTCGGTAACATTCATGTAACAGTGCTGTCAGCCACAGTTAAAAGAGGAGCTCATTCAACATCTCAAGCTGGTTACATACAGAAATGTGGAAGCCATTCAGCCCATCAAAACTATTGAACAAGTAGAGGGGCAGCCCATTGAATACTCCTGCTTGTTCCACAGGAAGAGAAGGGGTCTGGTCAGTACATCGAACTGTTAAACAGGATCAGGTAGGGTCCAATCAAACCGTTGAACCTGTTCCATGGGACCTGGAGGAGGCCATTCAGCCCCACGAGATGGTTATACATGAACAGGAGGGTGTCATTGATGCTCCAATACGACAAACAAATAGAGCAGAGACTGCACTCTTGGTGGCTTTACGAGGTTCCTCATGGGTCAATTGCCGGTGGAACGTCTGCTACTTTAGCGTGGCTTGCTGTCAGTGAGGAGGGAAACCATATTTTTTGTAACAACTCTCAAAGAGGCATCTTCCATCTCTGAGTAGACAGACCCATCTTCTCCTTGGAGGTTAGAATGGGAATAGTTAAATTCTTTAGAATGAAGGCATTGTGGCTGCTGTCAGGATTTTGGATAATGTAGTGTTCAGTGTCGGATCACAAACCAAATGCACTATATTCAAAGTCTCTGTCTCTCTCTCTCTCTCTCTCTCTCTCTCTCTCTCTCCCCCTCTCTCTCTCAATATAGGGAGTGGGGGTTGGGTGAGGAGAACATCCTCAGAGGCTCTTGTAAACCGAGTAAAACAAGCCATGGTTTTATTGCCATATCAATGTCTGTTTAGAACATCATGAGAGACTGTCCATTCCCCTTAAGTTTCAATGCAATCATCTTTCATTCTCTCACTGCGCTAAAAATTAATCTTCATTCAGCTCTCATTTAACTACCATCCCCGGGATTTGTCTGGTGAAAAACCTTTGCACTCTCTCTGTGGCAGGGTGATTATTTCTTAGAAAGGAAAGAAAATCTGTCCACAATTTCCCAAGACTGCCTCAACAACACTCTCAGGTTTGATTACAATAATTCCTGTTCCTCACTGAGACATCTCCGTTTCTTTACTGTAGCGTAAAAAGCCTTTCTTTCTCGCTACACTGCGACGGACGTGGAATTTAAAAGCTACTTACATCTATATCTGAGCATCAACACAGCCAACACCAGAGGTGCTTCGGGAGATGAACATCGCACTTAGGGAAAGACTAAGAAAGACATAAGGAATGGTCACCCACCTGAATGGAAATGAACTGCAGGAATATGGTAAACAGGCAGAGGAAGGGAGTTATCTTTCCTTTTGTTCTTCCCTCATTGGTCAGGCCAGCATGTTGTGCCTGTCTTGAACTGAGTGGCTGGTTCAGCTGTTCCACAGGACAGTAAAGAATAAAACACATTCTCGTGGGTTTACAGTCACACAGATACCTGATCAGGGAAGGTTGACTCATTGCCTTCTCTAAAGGAAATGAGGCAAGCAGATGGGCTGTTTATGCTTAATGATGATGGCTTCACTTCAATGCCGCCAATTTCCTTCATATTAACAGATTATCATTCTGTGGCTCTAGATCATGAGTCAATGACTTTACACCATGCATTACCTTCCCGTCAGACAATTTCTGTGCATAGAACAAGTTAAACTGTTCAAGTGCAATTATTTTGTGATGGACATGTGGTTAGAAGGGGCTTGAAACAGATAAATCCGGATTTAACAGAGGCTCAAATGATGGATTACTCAGAAGGTGCACTGTGGCTGAGGAGGAGATGGGGATATCATAATGGTGGTATTGGACAGAATTAGTGAGTGGGGAGGATACGGAGATATCGATCTGTGCAGGGCTAGAAGGATTATGGAGTTTTAGAGTTTCTCCTCGCATATCTGTGAATGATTTGAAACTAGTAATTTGCTCCTGATAATCTCTAAGGAATGGAATTTTTGATTGGAGCTGAAAACAATGACTTCCACTTTTCCTAATTTTAATAACATGAACAACAGTTCAGTTTAACCTGCTTTAATAGACAGTTAGAATGACTTACCAGGCACACCAACTATAGCGAGGATGGGATAGTAACCAGCTTGAATAACCATCAGTACATCATAGATCCTCCATACTAATGTCGAAGGTTGGTGAAGCCAGTAAAGACTAGTGGATAAACTCCTGTCCATTGTTGGATCATTCCAGTCTAACGTTATCAGATTTTGATCTCTCCCCCTGTCTCTCTGGAGCTGCTGATCCCTGTTAGTACTGTCGGCGATGCTCCCACTCATACTATGGGATAACACATTGAACGGAATCCTTAATTAATAAAAGAGGCAAGCCCTCCAGTGACACATTTAGGATCCACGGAGACTGACATTAATCACAGTCAGTGAACAAATAGCTCCAGCCAAGGCCTTTCAATTCAATACTGTTTTATTACAATTAAAAATAACGATTAACATTTACACAGTCTGGTAGATTAATTGTGTAACCATTCAGTCTGCATTGGATATGGAAGTAATGCCAGAGGTTTATCAGAATACCAACATGCTTCTCTGCTTATAAATGGAAACATAGATCCTGTAACTACTGCTGAGGCATGAAAATATTAGTAAGAGATTGAGAGAACTTTTATAGGCCATGATCTGGAGAGAAAATGTACCTAAGAGAGCATGGGGTTTTAACAGACAGACGGCATTGATATATTAACAGAGAATTGTACCTAAGAGACAATGGGTACTCCAGATGCTGGAGAATTCAGAGTAGGTAAATCATGATAGTGGAGAAGGCACAATATGTCAGGCAGCATCCGAGGAGCAAGAGAGTCAACGTTTCAGGCAGGACCCTTCTTCAGAACTGCGAAGGGGCAAAGGAGTTGAGAGATAAATGGGTGGTGGGGGGGGGGGGGGCGGTAGAGGCTGTGGAAAGGTTGGTATAGTTGAGCGAAGCTAGGAGATGATAGTGATAGGTCGGTGGGGAGTTGGAGCGGATCGGTGGGAAGGAAGAGGGACAGGTAGGTTCCCACAAGAGGGCGGATCTGAGTTGGAGGGTTGGATCTGGGATCTGGATCGGCGAGGGAAGATTTGCAAATTAGTGAGTTCAATGTTCATGCCGTGTGGATCTCGAGGCAGAAGATGAGGTGTTCCTGGCAACATCCTGGTATATCTCATCTGAACCCTCTTCAGCTTAATAATCTCTTTCCAATAACAGAACTGCACACAGTAGTGCAGGAGAGACTTCATTAATGTCCGGCACAATCTCAACATGACTTCTCAACTTCTAACAGCAAAAGTCTGAGCAAAGAAGTAACCTTAAACACCTTGTCTATAAGTGCCACAAACTTCTGTGAATTCGATCGGCACCTGTGGGTCCCTCTTTTCTACAACACTACCAACGCACTACTATTAATTGTTTACGCCCCACCCCGCTATTTATTTTACCAAAATGCAATACCTCGCATTTATCCAAGTTAAACTCGAACTACCACACCTCAGCCCAATGAGTGATATTACTTGCCCCTCACACTCCTGCTTCAGGTCTAAACGACTCTCCCCTCTCCAGGAAGCCTACAAACACAGGCCTTGAGTTTCCCAAAGACCAAGAACTTGATTTGCTTTGTGCAAGCAGAGGGAGGAGAGGGTAAGGAGAGGCTGGAAAGTAAACCGATGCTTTGTATCACTTAATAATTTCAGGAAGAGGGAAGCCACATATCAGAGGTTGGAAATAGTTGCCAGTGCTTTTTGGCCAGAAATTGAGCTTTTCCTTATCTCTGGTGTTCAGTATTGATATCTATTCGAGATCCCTCATAGTGCAGAGTGTTTCTGCAAGATCCTTACCCTAGTATTGCAGATTACAGATAATAGTCATTTAAACTGGAAATCATAGCCAAGCAATTAAAGAAGTTCATTGTTCATTTCGATGGCAGAGCACTCATCATCCTACAGTTGAGGCTAATATCATTTATTTGTTTAACAATGAGAACTGTTGCCTATGTTTTTCAGTAATGTTAATCAGAATTTAATAAATCCATGTAGAGCTGAAAACTGACACTTAAAATATGATTCAAATTCTGGGCATGGTTTAAGTCTTATGTAGTGGGTAGCACCTCTGCCTCTGGATCAGAGCTCTGGATTCGATTCCCTTCCATGAACTTGTGGTAGTGTCACTTTCTCTGGAAGAGATTATCTCGATTCTGTTGTGGGGGTGTGTCACAGTATGTTCAAAGAAAGCTGATGAACAAACACACAGGAGAAACATGTTGCAGCTTTAGGGGCTATTGTTGAGTGATGGAAGTGCCCTGACCTCTGAGCCTAAAAGTTCACACCCCACAGAGATGTTTCATTATATGTCTGAGCACGTGGATTAAAATTATTTTTGAAACGTGACTTGATGGAGTGACCTGAAGAAGGGCTTATGCCCGAAACGTCGATTCTCCTGCTCCTTTGATGCTGCCTGACCTGCTGCGCTTTTCCAACAACACATTTTTAAGCTTGATGGAGTCCATGCAAGGACTGCACAAACAGGATCTAACGATCTGTATCCATGAACACCAACTAGCCACGAAACGACACGACCAGTTACCTTAGTATTCACAAACGCAGATGACAAGCAATATGAGTTCAATTGGGAGAACACTACGATTATAAGACAAGCCAAACAGAGAACAGCCAGGGAATTCCTAGAGGCATGGCACTCATCCACAGATCCTATCAACAAACACACCGACTTGAACTCAATATACCGGCCATTGCAGCGGGCAGATGGAACTGACAACCAGAAGCGGCAGAGACAAACCACTACAAATGCCGGAGGAAACATCACAGAAGCGCTTCACAAGAGGCCCCAAGCACTGAGGATGTCACCTAGACAGGGGACGAAACGTCTGCAGCCTAAATTCCCAGCTCGGCGAACTTAACCACAACAGATATAAACAGAATCACAGACAAACCACCTTCCACCACCACGTAGTCTCCTGCCAGTAAACAGTTGTACACAGAAACACCCACACACAACCCGACGCCACCAAGTTGTATCCGGCAACTGATCAGATATACACAGAAACATGCACACAATCCCCCTCTACCACTCGGTCCACTGCCATTATACAGAAATACACAGCAATGGACACACACAACTCTCTAACAACACGCTGTCTCCTGCAATTCAACTGATATGTAAGTAAAACATACATGCACACAACCATCCATCGCCACCCTGTTTCCTACCATTAAACAGGGATACACAGAAACACATACACAAACCTGCACCAATACCTATCTCCTGTTATTAAACTGATATAGACAGAAACACAAGCACATACAGTTATATACAGAAACACAAGCAAACAATCTTCCACCACCACCCTGTCTCCTGCCATTAAACAGATATATGCTGAAACACACACACCCAACCCTCCATCAGCACGCTGTCTCCTTCAACTAAATAGATATACACGGAAACACACACACACACAACCCTCCACCAAAACCCCGTTTCCTGCCATTAATCAACTATACACTGAAACACACAACACAACCCTCCACCACCACGTTGTCTCCCATTATTAAACAGCTATACACTGAAACGAAACACACACACACACACACACACACACACACACACACACACACACACACACACACACACACACACACACACACACACACACACACACACACACACACACACACACACACACACACACCCCTCAATTAACACCCTGCCTACGGTCAATAAAGAGATATGCGCAGAAACAAACACAAAACTCTAAATCACCTTCCTGTCTCCTGCCATGAAACAAATATAACAGAAACTCAAACATAAAATATTCCATGACCACCGTGTCTCCTGTGATTAAACAGAAATACACGGAAATACACACATGCACACAAATACACACGCACACACAACCCTTGACACCCAATTTGTTTCTTGCACTTAAACAGTTATACACAGAAACACACACACACAACCCTCCACGACCACCCTGCCTCCCACCATTAGACCTGTATATGCAGAAACACATACACACCAACCTGCACCAATACCTGTCTCCTGTTATTAAACTGATATAGACAGAAACACAAGCGCACAACCTTCCACCATCATCCTGTCTCCTGCCATAAAACAAATATATGCAGAAACACACACACGCAACCCTCCATCAGCACGCTGTCACCTTCCATTTAACAGATATACACAGAAACACACACACACACAGAACCCTCCACCACACCCTGTTTCCTGTGATTAATCAGATATACACTGAAACACACAACACAACCCTCCACCAACAAGCTGTCACCCGCTATCAAGCAGATGTACACAGAAACATACACACACACAACTCTCCACTAACACCCTGCCACCTGTCAATAAAGAGATGTGCACAGAAACACACACACAAAACTAAACCACCTCCGTCTCCTTCCATTAAACACATATACGCAGAAGCACGCACACACAAGCCTCCATGAACATCCTCTCTGATGCCATTACACAGATATACACAGAAACACAGATACAGACACACACAGACACGCACAGACGCCCACCATCACACACTATCCGGCGATTAAGTAGGTATAAATAGAATTACACACACATCTCGACACCATCACGCTTTCCCCTACCATTAAACACACATACACAGAAACACACACACAACACTCCACCACCACATTGCTTTCTGCCATTAAGCAGATATACACAGGAATACGCACAACCCTTGACACCCAATTTGTTTCCTGTCATTAAGCAGACATACACAGAAACACACACACAACCCTCCACGGCCACCCTGTCTCTTACAATTAAACAGATACAGACAGAAATACACACACAAAACTCCAGCACAACCCTGTACCAGGCCATTAAACAGTTATACAAAGAAACACACACTCACCATTCTCCACCACCACGCTGTCTCCTGGTATTAAACAGAAATTTACAGAAACATGCAGACAACCCTCCACCACCACCCTGTCTCCTGTCATTAAACAGATATACACAGGAACACAAACACACACAACCCTCCATCACGACCCTGTCTCCTACGATTAAACATTTATACACAGAAACACACACACACCATGCTCCACCACCACCCTGTCCCCTGTCATTCACCAGATATGCACGGAAACACACACACACACACACACGCACACAGACACACAACTGTCCATCACCAACCTGTCTCCTTCAATTACACAGATATACACAGAAACGCACATATATTCCCTCCACCCCATCCTGTCTCCTGCCATTAAACACATATATGCAGAAACAGACACACACAACCCTCCACCATCACGCTGTCACTTTCCCTTAAACAGATATACACAGAAACATACACACATCACCTCCACCAAAACCCCGTTTCCTGCCATTAATCAGCTATACACTGAAACACACAATACATCCCTACACCAACACGTTGCCTCGCGCTATTAAGCAGCTATACACAGAAACACACACACAACCCTCCACTAACACCCTGACTACGGTCAACAAAGAGATATACACAGAAAAAGACACAAAACTCTAAACCACCTTCCTGTCTCCTGCCATGAAACAAATATAACAGAAACTCAAAAACAAAACACTTCATGACCTTGTCTCCTGTGATTAAAAAGATATGCACAAAAACACACACACACACAATCATCCACGACCACACTGTCTCCTGCCATTAAACAGAAATAATCACATGCAATCCACCACGAACATTCTGTCTCCTACCCATAAACAGATATACACAGCAACACATACAGAAATCCTTCCACCACCACCGTCTCCTGCAATTAAACATATATACACAGAAACACACACCAGCCTCCTCCACCACCCTGTCTCCTGCAAATAAACAGATATAGACAGAAACATACACGCATACCTTCAGCACCACCCTGTCTCAAGCCATTAAACAGTATACACAGAAACGCACGCACACCCCTCCAACACCATCCTGTTCTCCGACTATTGAGCAGATATAAACAGAAATACATGCACACAACACACGATCTCCACCCTGTCTACCACCCTTAAACAGATATACACGGAAACACAGACACATGCATAACCCTCCACCACCACCTTTTTTTCCAGCATCAATCATATATCGACAGAAACACACACACACAACCCTCCACGAACATCAGTCTGTCTCCTGTCATTAAGCAGATATATACAGAAAAACGCATACAACCTGCATCACCACCCTATCAACTACCATCAGACAGACATGCACATAAAAAAACACACATAGATAACCCTACACCAACACACTGTCTCCTGGTATTAAACAGACATACACAGAAACACACACACACTCCTTCTACTCTCACTATGTCTCCTGCAACTAAACCGATACATACAGAAATACACACACAAAACTCCAGCACCACCCTATCTCCGGCCATTAAACAGTTATACACAGAAACACACGCTCACCATCCTCCAACACCACCCTGTCTCCTGTCATTAAACAGATATACATAGAAACACACACACACCCAACCCTCCATCACCAACCAATCTCCTGCAATTAAACAGATATACACAGAAACACGCACATATTCCTTCCACCATCACCCTGTCTCCTGCCATTAAACGGATATAGACAGAAACACAGACCCATACATCGCTCTACCACCACCTTGTCTCCTACCATTAAACAGATATACACAGAAACACCCACACATAACCCTCCATAATCACCCCGTCTCCTGCCATTGAGCAGATATACACAGAAATGCACACACAATCCTCGACCACCAATCTGTCTCCTGTCATTAAATAGATATACACAGAAACAAACACACACAAACTCTCGAACAGATGTACACAGAAACATGCATAGAAACTTCCAGGTAAACCCTGTCTACTGCCCTTAAGGAGATATTCACAGAAACGCTCATACATACACAATCCTCTACCACTACCCTGTCTCCTGCCAGTAAGCACATAGACACAGAAACATAGACACTCTACATTCCACAACCACACTGTCTCTTGCCATTAAATAGATATACGCAGAAACACACATACACAAACCACCCTCCTCCACCACTGTGTCCTGCAAATAAACAGAAACACACACACAACCATCCATCACCACACTGTCTCCTGCCATTGAACAGATATACACAGAAATGCACACACACACGACCCTCCTCCACAACCCTGTCTCCAGCCTTTAAATAGATGTATACAGAACCACACGCACACAACACTCCACGAACACCCTGCCTCCTGCCATTAAACAGGTACACACAGAAATGCACACACAATCCTCCATCACCACCTGTCTCCTGCCATTAAACAGATATGCACTGAAACACACACACATACAGAAACCTCCACCACCAACCTGTTTGCTGCCATTAATCAGATACACACACACACACACACACTACGGTGATTAAACAGATATGAACAGAAAAACACACATCTCAACATCAACACCCTGTTTCCTGCCATTAAACAGACATGCACAGAAAAACACATACAACCCTCCATCGCAGCACTGTTTTCTGCCACTAAACAGATACACACACACACACACACACACACACACACACACACACACACACACACACACACACACACACACACACACACACACACACACACACACAACCCTTGAACAGCAATTTGTTTCCTGTCATTTAGCAATTAAAGAGATATTTATAGAAACATACAGATAACCCTCCATCACCACCGGTCTCCTGTCATTAAATAGATATATACAGAAACACGCACACCCATTCCTCCAACACCACACTGTCTCGTGCAATTAAACATATATATATATATATATACACACACATACACACACACACCCCAACCTCCTCCACCTGCCTGTCTCCTGCCATTAAACAGATATACATAGAAATACACACACAAACGTACACCACAACATTGCTTTCTGCCATTAAGCAGATATACACAGATACACACGCACAACCATCAACCGCCACCATGTCTCCTGCCATGAAACAGATGTACTCAGAAACAAACACACACAGCCTCCACCACCAATCTGTCTCCTGCAATTAAGCAGATATATACAGAAACACACAGACACGACATTACACCACCAAGTTGTTTTCTGCCATTGATTATATGTACACAGAAACACACACACAAAACTCCACTCCCACCCTGCAATTCAACAGATATATACAGAAAAAGACACACACACACTCTCAACCCTCCACTACCACCCTGTCACCCGCCATTAAACCGATGTATGCAGAAGCTCACACACACAACTCTCCACCACCTTATTTCATGCCATTAAGTAGATAACACACAAACACACATACTACACTACACCCCCAGCCTGTCTCCTGCCTTTAAACAGACATGCAGAGAAACACACTCACACAACCCTCCACCACAACCCTGTCTCCTGCCATTAAACAGATAAAGGTAGAAATACACGAACACACAACTGTTAACAACCACATTGTTTTCTGCCATTAAACAGATATACACAGAAACGCACAAAACTCCAGACCAACATCTTGTTGCCTGCCATTAAGCAGATATACACAGACAAACACGCACAACTCTCAACCGCCACCATGTCTCCTGCCATGAAACGGATATAATCAGAAACAAACACCCTGTCTCCTGCAATTAAACAGGTATATACAGAAACACACACACACAAACCTCCACCACTGCAATTAAACAGATATACCCAGAAACATGCAGACACCACCCTCGACCACCACCCTATCTTCTGCCAATAAACAGATACACACAGAAACACACATACAACCTTCCACGAACACCCTGCCTCCTGATCTTAAACGCATATACACAGAAACACACAGACATACAGAACCCTCCACGTCCACCCTATCTCCTGCCACTAAGCACACAGACACAGAAACACAGACACTCTACTCTCCAACACCACTCTGTTTCCTGCGATTGAATTGAAATACGCAGATACACACACACACACACAACCCTTCATGACCACCCTGTTTCCTGCCATTGAACAGGTATACACAGAAACACACACACACCACCATGTCTCCTGCTATTAAGCACATATACACAGAAACACACACACAACCCCCCACCACCAACATGCCACCTGCCAATAAACAGTTATACACAGAAATTCACACACAGCACCCTCCACCACCACTCTGTCTCGAGCCCTTAAATAGATATACAGAGAAACACACACGCACACAACCCACCACAACCAACCTACCTCCCGACATTAAACAGATAGACACGGAAATCAATTCACAACCCTCCACCACCTCCCTGTCTCCTGCCATTAAACAGATATACACACAAACACACACACATCCCTCGACCACCACCCTGTTTCCTTCCGTTTATAAGATATACACAGAAACACACGCACAACCCTCCACAACCACTCTGTCTCCATCCCTTAAACAGATATACACAGAAATATACAGACACAATCCTGCACGATCACCAGTCTATCTCCTGCCATTAAACAGATATACACAGAAGCTCACGCACAACACTCCATCACCGCCCTGTTTCCTGCAATTAATCGAATATACACAGAAACACACAGGCACACAGCCCTCCACCACCACCAGTCTGTCTCCTGTCATTAAGCAGATTTATACAGAAAAACACACTCAACCCTGCACCACCCTCCTATCACCTACCATTAAACAGGAAATAAAACACGCACATAGACACCCCCCCCCCCCCCAACACTCTGCCTCCTGGCATTAAACGATATACACAGAAATACACACACAACCTCCACCATCAACATGCCACCTGCCAGTAAACAGTTATACACAGAAATACACGCACAGCACTCTCCACCACCACTCTGGCTCGAGCCCTTAAATAGATAAACACAGAAACACACACGCACACAACCCACCACAATCAACCTACCTCCCGACATTAAACAGATAGGCACAGAAACCAATTCACAACCCTCAACCACCACCAGTCTGTCTCCTGTCATTAAGTAGATTTATACAGAAAAGCACGCTCAGCCCTGCACCACCATCCTACCACCTACCATTAAACAGACACACACAGGAAATAAAACACACACATAGACACCCCCACCCCCACCAACACTCTGCCTCCTGGCATTAAACAGATATACACAGAAAGACACACACACACACAAACACACACACACCTCCACCACCACCCTGTCTCCCACCAGTAAGCACATAGACACAGAAACACAGACAATCTACCCTCTACCATCATCCTGTCTCCTGCCATGAAACAGATATACGCAGAAACTCACACACACACACACACACGCACAAGCCTACACAATACTCCATGAACACCCTGCCTCCTGCCATTGGACAGACATACACAAACACACACACACACACACACCAACTGTCTCGTGCCATTAACCACATATACACAAACACACACACACACACTCACTCACTCAAACGTACTTGACCACCCTGTCTCCTGTCATCAAACAGTTATACACGGAAATACACACACACAAACTTCCACGAAATTTACAGCTGGGGGAACGGCCGTTACGATGCAATTCGGCAAGATTTAGGAAGCATGGGATTGGTAACGAGCCTGCAGGGGTGGGCATATTAGAAATGTGGAGTTTATTCAAGGAAAAGCTCCTGAGTGTCCTAGATAAGTATGTACCTGTTAGCAGGGAGGACACTGTAGAGCGCGGGAGCCGTGGTTTAAGAAGGAAGTGAAATCTCTGGTCAAGAGGAAGAGGGAAACTTACGGTAGGATGAGATGTGAAGGCTCTGTGAGGGCGCTTGAGCATTATATAGGAAAGACCGAAAGAGAGAGCTCAGAAGAGCCAGGAGGAGACATGAGAATTTGTTGGTGGATAGGATCAGGGTAAATGCTAAGGCCTTCTATAGGTATTTAAGTCATAAAAGAAGGACAAGACTAAGAGCAGTGCCAATCAAGGATATTAATGGGAAGTTGTATCAGGAGTCAGAGGACATAGGGGAAGCACTAAATGAATATTTATCGACGGTATTCATTGGGGAAAAGGACAATGTTGTCGAGGAGAATACTGAGATATAGACTACTAGACTAGGTGGGATTGAAGTTCACAAGGAAGAGGTATCAGAAATCCAGCGGAGTGTGAAAATAGGTAAGCCCCTGGGCCTGATGGGATTTATTCTGGGATCCTCTGGGAAGCCAGGCAGGAGATTGCCGAGCCTTTGGCATTGATCTTTAAATCGTTATTGTCTACAGGAATAGTGTCAGAAGACTGGAGGATAGCAAATGTGGTTCCCTTGTTCAAGAATGGAAGTAGAGACGACCCTGGTAATTATAGACCAGTAAGCCTTACTCCAGTTGTTGGTAAAGTGTTGGAAAAGGTTATAAGAGATAGGATTTATAATCATCTGGAAAATAATAATTTAATTATGGATAGTCAGCACGGTTTTGTGAAGGTTGGGTCGTGCCTCACAAACCGTATTGAGTTCTTTGAAAAGGTGACCAAACAGGTAGATGAGAGTAAACCGGTTGATGTGGTGTATATGGATTTCAGTAAGGCGTTCGGTAAGGTTCCCCACATAAGGCTATTGTACAAAATGTGGAGGAATTGGATCGTGGGAGTTATAGCAGTTTGGATCAGTAATTGGCTTGCTGAAAGAAGAGAGAGGGTGGTGTTTGATGGGAAATGTTCATCCTGGAGTCCAGTTACTAGTGGTGTGCTGCAAGTGTCGGCTTTGGGTCCAGTGCTGTTCTTCATTTTTATAAACGACCTGGATGATGGAGTAGAAGGGTGCGTTAGTAAATTTGCAGACAACACTAAGGTCGGTGGAGTTGTGGATAGTGACTAAGGATGTTGTAGGTTACAGAGAAACATAGATAAGCTGCAGAGCTGGGCTGAGAGGTGGCGAATAGAGTTTAATGCGGACAAGTGTGAGGTGATTCACTTTGGTCGGAGTAACCGGAATGCAAAGTACTGGGCTAATGGTAAGATTCTTGGTAAAGCAGATGAGCAGAGAGATCTCGGTGTCCAGGACCGCAGATCCTTGAAAGTTGCATCCAAGGTTGACAAGGTTGTTAAGAAGGCATACAGTGTTTTAGCTTTTATTACTAGAGGGATCGAGTTCTGAAACCATGAGGTCATGCTACAGCTGTACAAAACTCTAGTCCGGCTGCACTTGGAGTATTGTGTTCAGTCCTGGTCACCAGATTATGAGGAAAATGTGGAAGCTTTGGAAAGGGTGCAAAGGAGATTCACTATGATGTTGCCAGGTATGGAGGGAAGGTCTTCTGAGGAAAGTCGAAGCGACTTGAGGCTGTTTTCGTTGGAGAGAAGAAGGTTGACAGGTGACTTAATAGAGACAAATAAGATAATCAGAGGGTTAGATAGGGTGGACAGGGAGAGCATTTTTCCAAGAATGGTGACGGCGAGCACGAGGGGGCATAGCTTTAAATTGAGGGGTGATAGATATAGGACAGATGTCAGAGGTAGTTTCTTTACTCAGAGAGTAGTAAGCATATGGAATGCTTTGCCTGCGATGATGGTAGATTCACCAACTTTAAGTTCATTTAAGTCGTCATTGGACAAGCATATGGACGTACATGGAATAGTGCAGGTTAGATGGGCATCAGATTGGTATGACAGGTTGGCGGAACATCGAGGACCAAAGGGCCTGTACTGCGCTGTAATGTGCTATGTTCTATGAACACCCTGTCTACTGACATTAAACAGATATACGCAGAAACGCAAATGCATACACAACCCTCCACCACCACCCTGTCTACTACCAGTAAGCGCAAAGACACAGAAACACAGACACTATACACTCCACCACCACTATACCCTGTCTCCTGCCATCAAACAGATATATACACAAACACACACACATCCCTCGACCACCACCCTGTTTCCTGCCGTTAATCAGATATACACAGAAACACACACGCACAACCCTCCACCACCACACTGTCTCCAGCCCTTAAAACAGATATACACAGAAACATGTACATAAACCTCTACCACCACCCCATCTCCTGCCCTTAAACAGATATGCACAGAAACACACATACATGCAGAACGCTCCACGCCACCCTGTTTGCTGCAATTAATCATATATTCACAGAAACAGACACACACACAACCCTACATCACCAACAGTCTGCCTCCTGTCATTGAGCAGATAAATACAGAAAGACATACACATCCCTTCACCACCATCCTAACACCAGCATTAAACAGACAGACTCAGAAAAAAACACACACACAACCTTTCACCAATACTCTGTCTCCTGCCATTTAACAGATATACACAGAAACACAAACACACCAAATCCTCCAGCACCAACCTGTCTCCTAGAAGTAAGCACTTAGACACAGAAATACAGACATCTACCCTCCATCACCACCCTGTCTCCTGCCATTAAAAGGATATATGCAGAAACATCCACACAGACAACACTCCATGAACACCCTGCCTCCTGCCCTTAAACAGATAGACACAAAAACGCACATACATACACAGCCCTCCTCGACCACCTTGTCTCCTGCCATTAAATAGATATACGCAGACACACACACACACACACTCACAATATTCCATGAACAACGTGCCTCCTACCATTAAGCAGATATATGCGGAACACAGACAACCCTCCATGACCACCGTGTCTCCTGCCATTGAACAGATATACACAGAAACACACGCACTACCACCCTATCTCCTGCCATTAAGCACATATACACAAAAATGCACACACAACCCTCCACCACCACCCTGTTCTCCTGCCATTGAGCAGATATACACAGAAATACACACGCATAACCTTCTACCACCACCCTGTCTCCAGCCCTTAAATAGATATACACATAAGCACACACACACACCCGTCCACGATAACCCTATCTCCTGCCATTAAACAGAGATACACAGAAACACACACACAACCTTCCAGCACCACCATATTTTCCTTCCATTGAGCAGATATGCACTGAAATACACACACAACCTTCGACCACCACCAGTCTGTCACCTGTCATTAAACAGATATGTACAGAAAACACACACAAACCTGCACCACCACCCGATCACCGACCTTTATTTAAGCATTCACAGACAACCCTCCATCACCATTCTGTTTCCAGGCATTAAACTGGTATATACAGAATTGGCTGGCTGGCTGACCGAAAGTGGCTGTAGATGGAATGTATTCTGCCTGGACGACAGTATTAAGTGGGGTCTCGCAGGGCTCTGTACTTGGGCCTCTGCTCTATGTAGTTTTTCATAAATGACTTGGATGAGGAGGTTGAGGGTGGGTTAGTAAATTTGCAGAAGACACAAAGTTTGGAGATGTCGTTGAGAGTATAGAGGGCTATGCAGGCTGCAGCGTGACAAAGAATGCAGAGCTGGGCTAAGAAATGGCAGATTGAGTTCAACCTGAATAAATGCGAAGTGATGCATTTTGGAAGGTGGAACTCGAATGCTGACTATAGGATTAAAGACAGGATTCTTGGCCGTGTGGAGGGACAGAGGTATCTGGGTGTGCAAGTACATATATTCCTCAAAGTTACCACACAAGTAGATAGGGTTGTTAAGAAAGCATATGGGGTTTTGGCCTTCAGTAACAGGGGGATAGAGTTTAAGAGCCGTGAGATTTTGCTGCAACTCTACAAGTCCCTGGTAAGGCAATACTTGGAATATTGTGTCCAGTTCTGGTCAAACTACTATAGGAAAGATATAGAGGCTTGGGAGAGGGGGCAACGACGGTTACCAGGATGCTGATTGGACTGCAGGGCTTGCTTTATGAAGAATAGTTGAATAGGCTCAGACGTGATATAGTCAATAGCCAGAGAACTTTCCCCAGGGCAGGAATGATTGGTACTAGAACTCATAGTTTGAAAATATTAGGAGGAAGGTATAAAGGAGATGTCAGAGGTAGTTTATTTTTGACACAGAGAGTTGTGAATGCATGGAATGCATTATCAGTGGTCGTGGTGGAATCAGAGTCATTGGGGACATTTAAGCGACTGCTGGACATGCACATGGATAGCAGTTAGTTGAGGGGTGCGTAAGTTGTTACTATATTTTACATTAGGATTAAATCTCGGCACAACATCGTGGGTCAAAGGGCCTGTTCTGTGCTGTACTTTCTATGTTCTATGATCTCTGACAAGTGTAAGTACACCTCTGACAAAATAATGGCAACTGCAAAAAATGTTCAAAGACTTCATTGAGTTGCAAAGTTGACAGCACTACAAATATATTTTGGTCATTGTTGATTTTTTTTCCTTGATGGGTTGAAGCTTACCCCACTTCCAACGCTCCTGCTAAAATTGTTGTAAATATTTTACTCAAGCAAATTATTACCTGCTTTGGTATTTGCTTTTGTCTACGTTCTGAAAATCCCCCCCCCCCCCCCAATTTATTGGAGATATTACTGAGGAATTATGCTCTCATTTTGGGATCCACCACCAACTTTATTGTGCTTATTGCCCACAGGCTGCAGGGCTCGTGGAGCATGGTGACCAGAATCAGAAAACTAAACTTACCAAATGGAATCCTGAGACAGGTCTTTCCTGGGTTAGGGTGGAGCCTCTGGTATTGTTCCAGAGGAACTCTATGGGGAAAACTCGCTTGTCCCCAGCCGAAATCATCCGAGGTCGAGTTGTCCTCTAGCCTTGGGATGATGCTTTCTCCCCTATTCCTTTCAAACACATGACTGACAATATGTCCTCCTGTGTTCTTTATTTGCGCAAAGTTTTGGGAGATCCTCGCTCTAATGTCTGTGCTGCTCCCCTCCCTCAACAATATCCCAAATGTTGAATATCCCAACTCTTTTATTCTCCTCATGATTTGGACAAGCTGCAGCCTCCAATCTCAATGGCAAGGACCCTTCCAGGGTTTCCACACCAGTCTGACTGCTGTAAAGGTCGCCGGGCATTCCGCCTGGGTTCACCTTCAACATTCCAAGGTCATTAGATGAGCCACTTCTGGGGTCGGGGGGTGTGGTGGGGTGGATTGTGGTGGTGGTGATGATGGAAATGGAGACGATGGGGAACTGGAAGACAAACAGGAATCAGTTTGTAACAAATTAGTCTACAATGATATAGCTGCATGTTCCGAATCGTAATTATTCTTCTGTTTTCCATACCCTGATCCTTAATGCAGAACGACCATTATGATGAAGATAGAACTTAGTCTGTTGTGTGGACTCGTTGTCACCGGCATTCATGATGAAGAGGGGGCTGTTTACCGATGTGATCCTGAGCAACCAGAAACTGTGTCCCGTTTAAGCTGAAAAGATGTCCCTATGTGCCCGAGAAACTGATTCCTTTGATGCATGAAATGTTACTAAGAATGACTGCAGCAATGGTCAACTGCACCAAGAAGATCGGACAGTCCATTCACAGAACAAGTCTCAATGGTCTTTACCCTGTCAAGGTGTTTTGTGCCAGTTTGATTTCAGTTGTCCTTTTGGTGTTCCTGGTAAGCGTTGCCTCTACTCAAAGAGGTCTAAATTGGCACGTCGCAAATGAGAAAGGGGGAGATGTAGTCCTTCACTAACAATTTGCTTTCACAAAGTCATCATGAAATATTCAGCCAGCATGAAGTGGTCTGTTACGCCCTCACATCAGCAAAGGGCTCTTTGACCCCTTTCCCCCTCCTGAATCCCAACTACGGAGTATGGAATACCTGTTAGGCATTCATTGGATATAATCTTTCCTTTGATTATTACTTATCCCCACCTGCTCGCCTGTGGAATTCCTATAATAAGTCCGGGAAAGCCTATCCAATTTGTTACAACTGTACAGAATGGGGAAGCACTTAAGTGAATGTAACTATGTTTATTCCATGTGCCTTGGTCCAATGTACCAACCGCTACTGCTTCCCTGTGGTGCCTCGCATCTCATGCATATACCTACTGGAGGAGTGTGTCCCTGTTATTGTGGGTATTCAGGCTCTTTGTGATATTGATAATGGCACACACCTTATTATGAGACCCGTAATATCACCTCCATCTTCTCAATTGTGGGATGGAAGGAACCAGTCTGGGACAATAATCACATCTCTTACTGAAAGACCCACCACTTTTTATTGAACAGCTTTCACCCTAAGAGCCCAGTGCGACCATATTTTGCAGCTATGGACTACCCATACTTTCAGGGTAGTCACAAAGACAGGCCTGCTTCATGTTGGGAAGCCCCCTCCATTATCTAAACTAAATCCGGATATTATTTTTTTCAGCCAAGACAAAGCGACTGTCTTCATTTTTCTTAATGAAATAGGTAATCCCTGTGCTGGAGCTGAAGGTTCAGTTTTCATAACTACTACATCCTTGTCAAACTTCTTTGCACTCTTTTCAGGTGAACAGGGTGACCAAAACTGTACACAATACTCCAAGTGTGGCCTCACTAACGGCTTACAGAATGGTAGCATAATGTCCCAACTCCTATTTTCAATGCTATGAACGATGAAGGCCAGCAGTCTAAATGCCTTCTTCACCGCCCTTTCTACCCGTGATTCCTCTTCCAGTGAAGTATGCACTTGTGATCCGAGTGTTCCACAACACTCCTCAGAACCTGACTGTTTACTGTATTAGCCCTATCTTTCTTTTACTTTCCAAAGTGTAACACCTCCGACTTTTCTATATTTAATTGCAGTTGCCAATCCTCAGCTCACTTCCCCATCAAATTAAAATCCCACTATTATTTCTGATAACTTCATCGCAATCAACAATACATCATAATTTTGTATCATCCATAAATGTAGTAACCTTCTTGGGTGTTTTTGGAGTATGTTGTGCAGTTCTGGGCCCCCTTATCACAGAACAGATGGACTGGCCTTGGAACGTGTTCAGAGGAGTTTCACGAGAATGGTCCCAGGAATGAAAATCTTGACATGTGAGGAACATTTGAGGACTCTGGATCTTTACTTAATGGATTTTAGAAGGATGAGGGGAGATCTAATTGAAATATACCGAATACTGAATAGTCTGAACAGAATAGATGTTGTGAAGATGTTTCCATTGGTAGAATAGAATAGGACCCGACGACACCGCCTTAGAGTAAAAGGAACAGCTTTTAGATCGGAGATAAAGAGAAACCTCTTCAGCCAGTGAGTGGTGAATCCATGGAAATCAATGCCACAGAAGGCTGTGGAGGCCAGGTTAATGAGTATTTCTAAGACTGAGATGGACAAATTCTTGATTGTTAAGGGGATCAAGGGTTGTGGCGAGAAAGCAGTAAAATGGGGTTCAGATACTTAGGAGTCATGGCTGAATAGTGGAGCAGACTCGATGGGCTGAATATTTCAATTTCTGCTCCTATGTCTTATGGTCCTCATCATGCCTTGTATATTCACATTCAGAACATTTATGCAAATAACAAATAACAAAGGTCTCAGCACCGGCACTTGTTGCAGACCTCCAGTCTGAGAAACAATCTTCAACCATCACCCTCTGCTTCTTACCATCGAGTCAATTTTGAATCCAATTAGCTAGCTCTCTCTGGATCCCATGTCACCTAAACTCACTGACTAACCTGCCGTATGGGACCTTATCAAAAGTCTTACTACAGTCCGTATACAGATCATCCATTATCCTACCCTTATCTATTCTCGCGGTTATCTCTTTGAAACAATTTAAAAGTTTTTTCAGACATGATTTCCCACACACAAATCCATGCTGACTGTTTCTAATCAGACCTTGACTTTCCAAATGTTGGTTCATCCTGTCTCTCATTATCGTCTCCAACAACTTGCCTAACATTCATTAAACAATTTCCCCCCACCTCTTGGTGATTCCACACAAGGACAGCCAAGCTCATCTGTAAGGGGACCTAGTCTCTCCTGAGTCACGTTTCTACACTTAATATGGCTAGAGAACCTCTTGGGATTATCTTTCACCTTTTTCTGAGAGATCCATTTCATGCCCTTTTTAGGGTTTCTGATTCCCCTCTTAAGGGAGCTTCTACACTTTGTGTAGTTATCTAAGGATTGACTTAAGCCCGAAATCTTAAACCCAATGTATGCCTTCTTTATTGTGCTTACCAGAGCCTCAATATCCCTCGCCATCCAAGGATCAGGTTACCCCTCAACCACCGTCTATCTAATGAAAATAATCCCAATTTGTTCAATCTCTCTTCATGGCTGGCACCCTCCATACCAGGCAACATCCTGGTGAACCTCCTCTGCACCCTCTCCAAAGCATCCACATCGTTTTGCTCATGTGGCGACCAGACTGTATGCAGTATTCTAAATGTGGCTGAACTAAAGTCTTATACAACTGTAACACAACCTGCAAACTCTTACATTCAATACCATGTCTAATGAAGGAAACCATGCCGTACACCTTCTTGACCACGCTACTGATCTGTCTTGCCACCTTCAGGGAACAATGGACCTAGACACCTAGATGTCTCTGTGCGTCAATTTTCCCCAATACTTTGTTTTTTATTTACTGCATAGTTCGCTCTTGAATTGGATCGTCCAAAATGCTTCGCCTCACATTTGTCCAGATTGAACTCCATCTGTCATTTCACTGCCCATCTCCCCAATCTATCTATATTCTGCTGTATTCTCGGACAGTCTCCTTCACTGTCTGCTATTCCACCAATTTTAGTGTCACCTGCAAACATGCTAATGAAACAAGCTACACCTTCTTCCAAGTCATTTATGCATATCACAAAAAACAATGGTCCCAGCAAGGGCCGCTGTGGGACACCACTGGTCACGGATCTCCATTTTGAGAAGCTCCCTTCCATCATTACTCTGTGTCTCCTGTTGCCGAACCAGTTCTCTATCCATCTATCTAGAACACTCATACAATTTCACCTTCTTCATCAGCCTATGGGGAAATTTATCAAAAACCTTACTAAAGTCCATCTGTATGATATCTAAATCCCTTCCCTCATCAATCAACTTTGTCATCTCTTCAAACAATTCTATTAAGTTTGTAAGCCATTACCTTACCTGCTCAAAACCATGCTACCTAGCACTGAGAAGTCATTTTATTCCAAATGGGTATATATCCTATCCCTCAGTATCTTCTCCAGTAGCTTCCCTACCACTGATGTCAGGCTCACAGGTCTGTAATTACATGGATTATTCCTTAATAAAGGAGACGCCATTAGCAATTCTACATTCCCCAAGGAAGCTGCAAAAATATCTGTTAAAACCTCAGCTAATTCCTCTCTCGCTTCCCTGAGTAACCTGGGGTAGATCCCATCCAGACCTGGGGACTTGACCATCTTAATGACTTTTGGAACTCACAACACTTCCTCACTCCTTAAGCAGCTTGACCAATAGCAATCAAAGATCTATCCCGAACCTCAACATCCACCATGCCCCTCTCCATACCGATGCAAAGTACACATTAAGAATCTCTCCCGATTTCTCTGCTTCCAAGCATATCTTTCCTGCTTTGCCCTTGAGTGTGTCAACCCTTTATCTCGCTACCCTCTTGTTTGTTATGTATGACCAAAAAGCTTTGACGTTTTCCTTAATCCTGCTCGCTAAGTATATCTCATGACCCCTTTTCGCCCTCTTAGTTCCTCATTTCAGATTGGTCCTACGTTTACAATATGCTTCCAAGGCTTCCTCTATCTTCATTTGCCTAGACATTATGTACACATTCTTTTTCCTTTTAACTAGTCTCACAATATCACTTATCATCCATGGTTTTCTAACCTTGCCATTTCTATCCATAATTTTCACAGGAACATATCTCTCCTGAACACTAATGAACCTCCCTTCAAAAGCCTTCCACATATCAAATGCGGATTTCCCTTCAAACAGCTGTTCCCAATCCACGTTCCCCAGCTCTTGCCGAAGTTTGCTATAATTGGCCTTCCCCCAGTTTAGCACTCTTCCATTAGGACCACTCTCATCTTTCTCCATGACTATTGTAAAACTAAAGGAATTGTAATCATTATTCCCAAAGTAATCCCCTACTGAAACTTGCCCTGCCTGGACGGGCTCAGTTCCCAACACCAGTTCTGGCATGACCGCCTCCGAGTTGAACTATTTCTACACTGCTCTCGAAAATGCTCCTGGATGGTCCATACAAATTCTGCTCCATCTAGACCTCTAACACTAAGTGAATCCCAGTCAATGTTGTGAAAATTAAAATCTCCTATCGCCACCATCCTGTTGCTCCAACATCTTTCTATGATCTATCTATATATTTGTACCTCAATCGGTATTGGGAGGTCTGTAGTACAATCCCAGCATTGTTAACGCACCATTTCTATTTCTGAGCTCTGACCATTATTGCCTCACTGCTCGAATCTTCCATGGTGTACTCCTTCAGCACAGCTGTGATATCTTCTTTGACCAGTGACGCTTCTACTCCACCTCATTTACATTCCTCATTATCCCGCCTGAAGCATTAATGTCCTGGGATATATAGTTGCCAATCACGCCATTCCCTCAAAAAGTCTCAGTCATGTCGATAACATTATTTTCCCAGGTACTATCCCAAGCCCTAAGTTCATCTGCCTTACCTACTATACTTCTTGCATTAAAACTATAAGTCCCTCTGTGTTCATCCTCCGCTTCCTGCCTCCTCTACCCCTCAGAGCTGAAAATGTGTTGCTGGAAAAGCGCAGCAGGTCAGGCAGCATCCAAGGAACTGGAGATTCGACGTTTTGGGCATAAGCCCTTCTTTAGGAATGGCTTCTTAGACTGATGAATGGACTCTGTTACTCCAAATAATGATGACCTTGGTCATGTTGATCGTGTTTGTTTGAATGTCCTGCGTATTGTAACCTGCACTCCTTGCTCTGTCCAAGTTTATTTTTCACCCTACAATCTATATGTCCATGCTTACTGTCATCTGTCTGTACTGCTCGAAAAAAAAAGCTTTCACTGGACTTAGGCACATGTGACAATAAAACTAATACATTAATCATTTCTCACCCTAACAGTGTCTCTTTTAAAAATATGCGAACTTTGCTAACCCTCAAGTTTCAACATAATCATCCCTCTTTTTCTCCTATCAAGACAGATTAAATACCCAGTTCTATCACCATCTCCTCATGGTGTCATCATCTCATGGATTAGACTGCTGATACTTGTTTGAGCTGTGTCTGTGTTAATGAGATCGTGCCTTACAAAGGAGATCATACCTGTTCACAGTGCCCCAAATACTCTCTCATCAAGGCCTGACAAATACAGGAAGGCGGCTTTACTTATGCACTTGAATCATATTACAATGAAGGGCAACATACTGTACAAGGTGCTCAATACTTAACGCCCTTGGAAGAGCGATTTTTGGTGACTCATGATCAAGGACATTCAGGTCCTTTTTAAAAACAACACTTCTCAACCTTGTACCATTTAATCAACCCAAAATGAGATGCTTGCTGTTTATTTCTCACATCCAAATAATTTCTATGCCTTGCAAATTATTGTGGTTCAAACACTGAAACTTGTGATATCCCATGAGTAACTGCCTTCAGTCCAAAGAAGTGCAAGAAGCTCAGCATTGCTTCCACTGACCAATTCTCAATCCATGTGGTATATCCAGATCACCCCGTCTGCAACTTATCAATCTATTCTAACTTCCTTTGTTCACTTGTGAGCAACAATGCAAGCATTATTCTGCAAATTCAAATACACCCCTCCCACTGGTTCTCTTTTGTGGATGCATCAACTAACACAAACTCCACAGGTTTCTCAAAGATAATTTCCGGTTTCTAAATCTAAGCTGACTCTGCCAAGTCACATCATGATTTCCCCAGTGTGTAATTATAAAATTTCTCATAAAAGGTTCAAATATTTTCCTCAGTCCTGACATTAAGGTACCCACTTTTTTTTTCGTTTCCCTTCCATTCCGGTTTTAAATATTTAGGATTAGAATAACTACTTTCCAGTCTGCAGGAACGAGAATTTCCAGAGTCTAAAGAATTTTGAAGAGTAATCAATAATTCTTTCTTGTCATTACAACGTTTAAAAGACATTTGGATAAGTACATGAATAGGAAAGGTTTGGCCGGATATGGGCCAAATGCGGGCAGGTGGTACTAAGTTAGTTTGGAATTGGAAAAGTCAGCATGGACTGGTTGGACCAAAGGGTCTATTTTTGTTCTGTATGACTCTACATCACTTTCACTAGCTGTATTGCCACTTCCCTGAAAACTTTGGGATGGAACTCATTTGGTGCAGTAACTTGCCAAACTTCAATTCAATTAGTTTTTGAGTAAGTCCACTTTATTAATTCTAATCATGCACATGTTCTTATTTTCACCAGTCAATCTGTCCCATATTATTTCTAGTTGATTTTCGGTACCTTCCATTGTGGAGACAGCGCGAAGTTATTACCCTCAGCAGGAGGCAGAGATTTATTCCGTCACTGTGTGAATACATCGGAGCACTGTAACTGTGAGATGATGGACGTGACACCCACTCCCCCTCAGAAAGTTCTAGAATCAATACAGTTCAATGAAACTGTCACTTCCTGGTCACTGACAGCATAGTCCTCTCCCTCGTGAGAGGTTACAGGTTATGCTGAAACTCATTTTAGAATCAAACTGACTTCACACTTTGCACCTGGCATAGCTCCAGGTCGAGGTAAGAAAAAGTTTGTGATCAAACTATGTGTAACGAGAAGAGTTGCCAGAAGAGAATTGTAACTGGAAAGGTGTGGATGATGGTTTATTCAGAAACAGCGTTGAGGCAGAAGTGAAGACTGGGGATATTGTGAAGGTGGGAGTGGACAGGTTTTGTGGTAGACGGAATATTGAGATATAAATCTGTTCAGGATAAAATGGGGTAATCGTGGTTATGAGCACTTTCGTTTCTCCTCAGATGTTTGTAAGCGAGGGATATGAAATTCATGGCATAGGAACGGAGATTGTGATTAAAAGCGAAGACAATAGTTTGGATCTTTGCCAAATATGCACTACAGAGAAAATGATGACATTCACAACCGGTTAGAGAATGAGTACATGGGCAGAGATAGACTCACCAGGAACACCAACAATAGCGAGGATGGGGTAGTAACCTGTCTGAATAATCATCATTACACAGCGTCAATCGAGATGTTGTTACTACACTGAAGTCTTCTCCACCACAACAACTTCCAATATAAAAGCTGCTTCTGGGCACAAATGACCCTGAACATACACAAGAAATACGGATTTCCCTGGATTTTACTCTCACAGCTCTTACCAGTTAATTGTTTATCGTTTACACAATGCAATTCTATAACCTGTTTATAAAGATGCAAACATCTTATTGCACAATTTGTATGCCTTTTCTTTTTGAGATTTTTTGTAGCCTTAGCGCAAAAGTAAGTGTTCTGTTTAAAATTGACCTGTTTATTGGGATTCAAGGGTCAGACATAGTATGTATTTTTCATGGGTTAAGAATCAGAAAGGAATAGAAGACAGTGGCTGTGGAGACTGATGAGGAGTAAAGTGACATCCCCACCAGTCCCCAATGTCTTTTTGACGGACAGAATAAAAAGATTGCAGTGAAAGGAACAGAAAATATTCAGAAGAAGGAATGGCAAGTGACAATGTAAACAAAACAGAATCATTTCAAATGGAATGGCTAAATAATGATGCGTGTGTGTGTGTGTGCAGATAGATACGATTGTTGATATGTGTGCAATATATTCAGAATGAACAAGAGAGACATACTTAACAAACATGATGCATGTGATGTACAAAATTGATAAAATATTAATATGTTATTTAATCTTCAGCTGAGATGTTATGTTCTCCTTCTCTCAACATACCGTCTGGCTCCTGCCCCCTTTCTGGCATTCCCTGATCTAATATTTCATTCTTATCGGGATGGATGCTATAAATTCCTGCTTCTGGTGTTCCAACTTGTTTCAGTTAATCCATTTTCTACCAGGAAACATATACTGGGTTCTGTCAACAGGTGGTGCTTGTCATATTGATGGAGATAAAGTTTCTGGCACCAAATCCAGGATTTCAATTTATTAATTTGTTGCACCTACACCGTACAAAGAACCACAGCACACAGGAATTGTCAAACCAAATACGGAAGCACACCTAATTCTATAAATCATGTAGACTTCCCTATCTTTACATCTCCACGTCTATATTCTCTCTCTCTATCTCGATCTTTCCATCTAGTTAATGAATCCTCCAAGCGTTTTTCGTGTCCCATGTCTCAAACCTCCCTCCTTCAGTTTACATCTATTGTTCAGTTTGGATCAGATGGCTTATAATTGAGTAATGTAACTAAAAAGACAGGAGGGAGGCGTTGGCTAGAGTTAGTTGGTAGGAAAGCTGAGCACAGCAATATGGTGAAGCAACAATGACAGGAGTTTCTGGAGATAATTCAGCAGCGCATCAGAAATTCATCCCAAGTAAGAAGAAAGATATTCAACGGAAGAAAAGGCAGCCATGCATGATAACAAACTCAGGGACAGAATAAAAGTAAAAGAAAATGCGCGCAATGTGGTGAAGATTATTGGGAATCTAGACGATTAGGAAGCCTATAAATTCCAGCACGGATATCTAATAACAGCAAATTGGAGGAGAGGGTGAAATATGATATTACGCTTGTTAATCACGTAAAAGAACATTGAAAGAGATTTTTAGATATATAACAAGGAAGACAGGGTGTAAAGAACAAACAAAGGAATGTTGGAAAATGAATAGTTATGGGAAGCAACGGAATGTCAGAGGAATTGAATAGATACTTCGCATCAGTCTTCACGCTGGAAGACACCAGCAAAATGTCAGAAATTTAAGACAGTCAGCGTGTAGAGGTGAGTATAGTGACCACCAGTAACGAGAAGGAGTTGGGGAAGGTGAAGTTGGATCAATCAGCGAGACCAGTTGCAGAACACCCCATAGTTCTAAAGGAATGCCGAAGGTGACTATGGAGGCACTGCTGGAGATTTGTCAGGTAATTTTGGAGTGAGGGCGGATTGGTAAATGTAACCACCCTGTTTAAGGTGAGAGGGACACAGAAGATGGAAATTACAAATGGCCAGGCAAGTTGAAACTGTTGTAAAAAAGGACTTAATGGATCCTTACGTGTATGAATAAATGCGTGGAGTATAAGTACAAGAAAATTCTGAAGTATATTGGACGTGGTGTGATTAAGCTACAGCATAACAAGAGTTACATTTACAGTGCTATTGCGAACAGCAGACTTGAAAGCACGGTTAAAACAAAGGAAATCATTTCGAAGCAGACAGGAGCATTAGTGACAAAGAGACTGTTTCGTTGACCCTGTAGTGAGAATGTTGAGGTAAGCTTGTCAGTAAACAGACTAAAAATTGTATAAAAAGCACAATAAAATCTGTTGCTGTGGATATAGCAAGACATATGAAGCTGAAAAAGCACAGCAGGTCAGACAGGAACATTCAGAACAGGAATGTCAACGTTTCAGGCTGAAAGACTTCATCAGGACTGGGCTGGGAGAAGGGGAGCCGGGAAGTAAATAGTGGGAGGGGCGTGGGGCTGAGGGAATGCCAGATGGGATGACGATGGGGAGGCAAGTAGGGGGATAATGTGATTGATCAGTGGGAAGGGTGCAGCGGATAGGCGAATAGGAAGATGGACAGCTTAGGTCAGGTCAGGGAAGGGGAACATGGAATAAGGCTGTGGGTGGTGAGATTTCGAAGCCAGTGAAGTAAATGTTGAGACCAGTGAACTGTAAGCTCTCCAGCTGAAAGATCAGGTTGTGTTCCCTAATTTCTGTTTGGCCTCACTCTGACAGTGGAGGAGGCCAAGGATGGACCTGTGGCCGGATGTGCTGGTGGGGGGGGGGGTGGAGGGAGTAAGGAAAATGGATGGCAACTGGAATGTTGCGTTGGTTAAAGCGTGCAGAGAGCAGATGCTCCATGAATATGTTCCGGAGTCTCCCTTTGGTCTCCCTGATCGAGAGGAGACCACATTGGGAGTTGGAGACGTGCTCTGTGGGGCAGGATCAGGTGCTCTGCACGCAACAACCAACCCGACCTTCCAGTTACCTTCTATTTAAATTCCCCTCCAACTCGTCCAGGGACATGCCTATCCTTAGCCTCTCCACTGTTAGAGGAACACCACCTGAGGTTTTCCCTTTGGAGGTGATATCCCAAGGGCCTCAATATTGATTGCAGCAGCTTCAAAATTCCTCCATGCCCCTTCTCCCTGACCAGACCCACCTGTACATCTTATCACTCAAATATCCGCTTTACCCTTCCAACTGACCAATCACAGTAACCTCATATCTGCATGCATACACGACCATCATACCTACCCTTCGTCCTTCTGTATCTAATCACTCCATTTCTGGGCTCCACTCCCCCTCCCCAGTCCTGACGAAAGGTCCAAGATCAAAATATTGCCTTTTTGCTCCTCTGATTCTGTCTGGTCTGTTGTGTTTATCCAGCTCCAAGTTTATTCACTATGGCCTCTCGCACCTGTAGTATTTACTCTCTCCAACTTGTGGAATAATGCAGTCTACATATAAGAAGAAATACATTGGGACATTTGAAAAGATTACTGACTCATTCCTCATTTCTTAACAACCAGATGAAGCAGCATTTCACTTGTACTCTTTCAATCCAATCTCCTGTAATTTCCCTTCTCACAATGCAGTCTCGTTTACACTGGGGAGAACAAACAGACTGCATTGAGGAACACTCCCACTCTTTGTGTAGGAAGAGCCCTGACCCTCTCATTGTTTCCCGTTTCAATAACCTACCTTGCTCTCATGCTAATATTTCGGTCCTGGGCTGCTGCAATGTTCCAATGAAGCACAACCTCAGCTCGAGTTACATCTCACATTAGACTTTGGTACGTTACAACCTGTAGGAGTTAATATTCAATTCCATAATTTCACAGCCTGATGCCATTATGCTGTTCTCAAAATCTTCATACATTCCTTCTCCTGGTCTCCCAATCAATGTGCCCTGTTTGCGAATCTTTTGTCTTGCACTCAATAAAGGAACCCGGCTCCACTCTTCACAATCTGATATATGCTCATTTTACGTTTGATTCTCTTTTACCACGAACAAAATCCACATGTCAGTGGCATTGTACCTTCACACCGTCTGTTTCCCGTCACCCCTCCTCGCCCTCTGGCAAGGGATTAAAAAGTCCTTTTTCCAATCCTTTTCAGTTCTGAAGAAGTGTCACACTGGACTTGAAACGCTAACTCTGTTTCTCTGTCACTGTTTTGTTTCTCCAGAAATGAACAAAACACATTTTCAATAAAGCAAATAACTGTTGATACCGGAAATCTGAAACCAGAACAAAAAAAGAGTCTGTGAGCCTTGAAGAATGATCACTGGAACCAATGATTAACTCTACTTTCACTCCTCAAATGCTGCAAGAGCTGCTTAACGTCCCCAGCAATTCTGTTTTTCAACACGTTTCAAAGATGTGTGTCAATGTTGTTCAGACCCCCTGTTCAACCTGGAGCACCATATACCGGGAAGTGAAAGATTACGCACGATGAACAAATTCATTGGTTCTGAAACTTCATGAGGCTGGCATCACTGACACTACAGAGTACTTACTCTTAGTCAGGCAGAGAAACAGAGGGAGACGTATTCACTCTAAACACAGAAATTCGCACATACTGGAAAGGAAAGGATTCAGATGTATATATTAAAATGTGAAGAGGAATGAGACAAACTGTAAGTGTGACACCACAGAGAGACCCTCAGTGGAATGAGAATATAAAATTGAACGTGTACAACATCAGAAACGAGAGTAGGTCACTGAGTACAGGGCTGATGGGTGAATGAGTGTCGGTGTGAACTGGGGAACAGGCCGCAGAACTGTATTAGAGATATTGCAGCTCAAACCGTGTATTCCATGCGGTGCTGTAGACCACAGCAACAGCAGAAGTAGAATTATGTAAAACTATAATCTGTAACTTTTTGCACCAGATAATCCCTCAGTCTACCATTACCAACAAGCTGGTCTATGGTTCAGTGGCGAGTGTGGGTAAACATGCCAGGGTCAGAACCATGTGTACCTAAAACTGATGACAACCCGTTATAGATCCCACACTTGACTGGTTATATTCCAAACAGCAGAACTAACATCTTATATAGAGGGCGCAATGATCCCAAGACTAACAGATCAGATCGAAACTCAGCAGTCCTGCCACACCCAGTCATAAATGGATTAATCAACTCACTGCAGGAGAGTATCATACACATGTCCCCATTCGAAATAATGGAACAGCTCTGCACATCAGTGCAATAGACAAGGACTCGTATCTACAACATACTCAGCCAGAGGTGTTGAGTTCATGATTCAACTCACTTCGTCAGGATGACAACAGAATCACAGATGACAGTTTTCAAGCAATTTGATTCGCTCTATGTGACATGAAGAAACATCTGAACACAGTAGAAACGACATAAGCAATATACAACATGCCCTGTCCCTGGGGATGCTGTTTTATTCCATTTCCGATTCTGACATCTATCTGGCAATGTGGAAAATTACTATGACAAGTCCCTTAAGAGGAAAATAATTACAGTATAAACAATATCATCCCCTCAACTCCATTACGACAGTCAGATGGGTGGGAGTTCATTTTGACAGCGCTGTGAAGCAGCACAAAAATTACCTGCTCAGTGTGATTTCCGATAGGTCCTCATGTGGAGCTGGTGCTGTTATAGAAATGTCACTGGATTACTAATCCAGAACAAGCAAAGGTTCTGGCCGCTGGCGGAAGTCAAAAGCAATTAGTGAAATGTCGACATCGCGGCACGGTGGCAGTGGGCGGCACGGTGGCACAGTGGTTAGCACTGCTGCTTCACAGCACCTGAGACCCGGGTTCAATTCCTGACTCAGGCAACTGACTGTGTGGAGTTTGCACATTCTCCCCGTGCCTGCGTGGGTTTCCTCCGGGTCCTCCGGTTTCCTCCCACAGTCCAAAGATGTGCAGGTCAGGTGAATTGGCCATGCTAAATTGCCTGTAGTGTTAGGTAAAGGGGTAGGGGTATTGGTGGGTTATGCTTCGGCGGTTCGGTGTGTACTTGTTGGGTTGAAGGGCTTGTTTCCACACTGTAAGTAATCTAATATAATCTAATCTAATCAAAATCTGGTGTTAGTAACAGTGGCCGTGAAGCCAATGTTGATTTTAAACACCAATTTGCTTCCCCAATGTACTTTTAGGAAGTGAATGTCCTGTGCTTTCCTGGTCTGGCCTAAAAGTCACTCCAGACACACAGACATGTAATAAACTCTTCAATGATCTCTGAAACGGCCAAGCAAGATATTCAATTGTACCAAATTGCTCCGAGACCTTAAAGGATAAAACCGGACAGAACAGCCGGCACCAGCCTCTGTATCAGAAAAGAGAAAGAGAAAAACAATCCTGTCGACCCTGCAGAGACTTCCTCCCGAACATCTGAGAGCTTGTGACAACATTTAGAGTGTTTTCCCACAGATTGCACTGAAACATCAGGAAAGGAGTTGATTATTCAACACAGTGAGCCTCCCACTTTCTCATCTTGGCTGACCATCTCCTCACTGCATTTCTCCTACAGCAGACTGAGATATATTGCAATTGATTTCATCAACCAAATGTTTGAGATGTTTGGGAATAGCTGGGACCCAAGGACATATACCTGAGCTACTCCATGAACCTTCATCTCCAATAAAAGGATCCTTTTATTTAGGTGTTTCCGGCCCAAGGTCTCCTCTGCTGGAGCTTGTACACTCTGACCTGCTTTCTTTTTCTTATTTTCTCCCCCACTTTTCTCTTTGTGACTTACTGGCCTCCAACTAGCCCCATGGTTTGGAGCTCAAGCTGAGCCCAGTGCGGAGGAGAGTGAATCCTCACTTACTTTTCCGGAGCAAGCACAGTACGTGGAATTGGCAGCGGCTACATCATCAGAGACAACGTGGATATGATAGGAGCCAGCAGCAGAGAGTGATGCCTGAGGATTAGAGACTTGTTGAAGATTGGATCCTGCACTGGTGATGATGAAGCGGATAGTGGAAGGCCATCATGGTAACATCAGTGAGGTGTGTCCAGCAGTACAAGACATGTCTCTGACATTGACATGGTCTGGCACAGGGGGTAATGAGCTGGTGATAGAGGAGTATCTGCCCAGTGGCAAAGATGGTGCCTGAGGATCAGCATCTTCAATGTTGCTGGGGTCTGGTGTAGATGGTGATGTAGCTGTCTTGGAGGGATTGGGTTGCAAGGGTGGTGCATAGTGAAGAGCTGTTTCATAACTCATCAACACTCTTCAAACTGTATCCTCTCTTTATTCCATTTTCTTCAATTGTCACCATTTTGTGGCAACACGTGAAAGCTTTTCACTGTATTTTATTGTATTGATCATGTAAAATGCGCCTGGTCATAAAAATCAAACTTGAAAACTTTTCCTCGCTCCTTCCTGCCATCTGACCCATTCCGAAAAAGTGTCCAAATATTCTCCACAATCCCACAAGATTTGATTTTGCACAGTGGGCTTGGGACTTCAGCAAAAGTATTTCTGAAAATCTCTTTTGTAATCGTATCCTACTGAATCATCTCTCCCTCATCCTTCTCTGCTCCAAAGGAAACAACCCGAGCTTATCCAGCATCTCTCCACAGCTGAAATGCTCCACCCCAGGGGGCATCCCGGTGAATCTCCTCTGCACCCCTCCACTACAATCACATCCTTCCTGCAATAAGAACTACACACAATATTTCATCTTGGTCTAACCATAGACTTGTATAGCTCTGACAATGTATATGTTGGGGAATGAAGGTTGTGCCTACGGTACCCTCTGCCTTCTTAACTAACCTATTAACCTCAGTCAAAAAGTGTGTTGCTGGAAAAGCAAAGCAAATCAGCCAGTATGTGGCCATCATTCCTGATGAAAAGCCTAAGTTCGAAACGTCAACTCTCCTGCTCCTTGGGTGCTGCCTGACCGCCTGTGCTTTTCCAGAAGTTCACTTCGTGATTCTGATCTCAAACATCTGCAGTCCTCACTTTTTCCCTAACTTGTTAATCTGTGCAATCACAGTCAGGGATCTGTGGAGAAACACCCTCTGAGCTTCCCAGTGTGCTGCCATTCATTGCATACTCCTATTTTTGGTTACTTCTTCCAAAGTATATCACCTCATGGTTACTTTCCATCTGGCCACCTGACCATTCCATCTGTATCTTCCTGTAATATCCTCCTCACTGCCAACCACCCAGCCAATCTTTGTATCAAACACAAACTTAATTATCACACTCCCCCACCCCCCTACGCATTCGCATCTAGATCATTTATGAATGCCACAAATTATAATGGACAGGGCACTTTTCCCTGTGGTACACCAGCAGACACTGGTCTCCAGTTACACATATAGCCTTCCTCCACCACCCTCTGTCTCTTGCCACTAAGATAATGTTTGATGTAACTCACTAAGTTACCCTTGATATCCTTGATCAGTTTCCCATATGGGGCTTTGTCAATGGCCTTGTTGGAAAACCATATAAACACTATGCTCGAAACTATACATTTTATTTGGAATGGCTTCAACTGATGATGTCATGCTGACTGTCCCTGATCAAACCTTGCCTCTCAAAATGAAGATCAATTTTCTCCTTTCCTATTTTCTACAATACTTGGCCTAACACTGATCAGCTACTGACTCGTCTACAATTCCCCGGTCTATTTCGACCACGCTTCCCATAAAGTGGGACAACTTAGTTATCCTCCAGTCATCTGGCATCGCCAACTTCACTGTGGCCAGATTCGACTTAAGCATTTAACTCAGGGCCTTTTATCCTTTGTCTCCAACAGCAGACCTGGCAATCAGTCCAATTTTATACCAGCCAGTGCTTCCGATCCCTGCTTGCATCTTATATCAGTCTGTTCAAGAGCTTCCCAATCCATCTTCTTGAATTCAGTCTCTGCAATCTCCTTCTCCCAAATAAAACAGATATGGAGCTCTCATGTAACAATTGATCAATGTTCTCCAGCTTCACACACAGAGTGCTCCCTTGGTCTCTAATGGGCCCTAGTTGTTTCCTGGTTATTCTGTTCTGATTAATGTACGGGGATTCTCCCTAACCTTCCCTGGCAGCACTTCTCCCTGCCGTTGTGTCAGTCTGTCTCTTTGTGTGAACTTTCTAAGCTTCACTGCGATCTCCATTCATTTTGGCAAACACTGGAGAACACAAACTGAGTTTCTCCATCAGTTAATCTTGTCTCTAATAAAATAGACATGAAATTAACTGTTTAGTTTCTCTGTAATTTCCTTGTTCTCTGCAAGAAATTATCTTGTGTGGATATTCCCCAAGTCTTTACCTTCACTTTCCCATCAAGTACCGAGATAAGCGTTTGGTGATCCTTATGTTTCTTGTTAGTTTGTATTCTTGCTCTTTTTGGTTTTCTTATCAGTTCATTGATCCTCCTTTGCTGGGTCCCAAATATTTCTGAATCCATTGCTTACCACAATATCTGGCATTTTTCTGAGCTGCTTCCTTTGATCTAATGCAATATTTAACTTCTTTTGTTAATATTGTTAAGTCACCTTACCCATTTGCTGTTTGCCCTGTGGTGGACATGTGCATATTGTACAGTTTAAGGTGTTTATTTAAACAACAACCATTGTCTGTCTGCCAGTAAATCTTTTTCATGTACTTCTCCAATTCACTGAAGCTAATTTGCCCCTCATACATTCATCACTTGCATGGTTCAGGTTTATAATCACAATTTCAAAAAAAAACTTTTGTATTCAGACGTCATATAAAATTCAATACATTATGATTAATATTCCCAGCACCTCCTTTACAGCAGTGTTTTTAATTAGCTCTTCTGATCACATAACATCAATTCGAAAACTTTACCTCAGTGGTCAAAATACTGTTCAAGGAAACCATCTCAAACATGGTCATGAAATCCATTTTTCCAAGCATTAGGATTCACATAGGTTAACACAATTTAGGTACAGATTGCAGCTGGTGATTATCACAGTAGTACCCACAAACCTACGTATATATTTCCCTGTTTTATAACATACGCAAACTCTGTATTGCAGCTTTCACTTTAATATATAACTTCCATCAATGTTTGTTTCTCCTTGCTGTCTCTAAGCTCCACCTTACCAGGTTCGGTGGAATCTGAGCGATGTGGCCTCTGGGGAAATTAATGGTAGATTCAGGTGAGACATTTTGTGAGGCTTTTGTGGATGTTGAAATAATCTCGTCACGTTATTCGTTCTTCTCAAGTGTCATTGTGTTATTTTCACTCGATCTCCCATGATGCTGGTGGAGAAGAGACGGAGAATGGTCTCTCAGCAAGGCTGTGTATTTCCCCCAGACAACTGAGACTGCTGTAAACTGGGTGCGAACCTTACAGCAGGCTCGTAAAGTGTTGCTGCTGCTCTCCAGTATCCTAGTGAGATCACATCTGTTGTCTGGTGAACATATTTAGTCTACTCACTGAAGACACGATATTACTATATTGGAAACAGCTCAGAGATGGTTCCCTCAACTGATTCCTTCCATGAAGGTGTTAACTTATAAGAAAAGGATGATCATGTTGATCCAATACACATTGGAGTTGATGAGAATGAAAGATGATCGTATTTTTACATAGAGCACCGGAAGAAGTCACAACAGAAGACAATTACACAGTCAATGGAGGAATCCATTCCACTTCTCCAGCCTGTTACACAGGAACAGCTTTGGACCCTGTTACACCAGAACAGGATGAGCCTATTCAGCCCCTGGAGACTGATATACAGTTACAGGAGGAGGCCAAACAGCTCCTCGATCTTATAACACGGGACCTAGAGTAGGCTGTGCAGCACCAGTATCCTGTTATACAGCAACAGGATCAGCCCATTCAGTCTTTTCAAGTCTGTAACACAAGAATTGGAAGAGACTGGAAGAGGTCATTCAGCATCAGAATTAGAGACGGGAATAAAATTATTTGAGACTTGTTGTGGAAAGGAAGAGTTCATTTGCACATGTATCTGTTATATAGGAACACGAGAAGACCAATCGCTTCCTTGATCCCATTTCAGGGATGCAGGAGGTGATTGTTCAGTATGAGCCTGTTATGAAGGAATATGAAGAGACCCTTCAGCTCCTCAAAACGTTACACAGCAACAGGAAGATTTCACAAAGCTTCAAGCTCCTGACGTATCATCAGACTGAGGAGAAGCAGGTCTTGAATATGTAAACGATGACGTTTCGTCTATTGAGACTTCAATGTAGGAACACGACGTGGGCATTCAGTCCACTGAGTGTGTAAACCAGGAACAGAATTATTCCATTCAGACACTCATGCCTCTTACACAGCGATTGGAGCAGATCTTGTGTCTGTTCCACTGGAACACTGGAAAGAGAACGTTGAGTTACAGAAAGGGTAGGAATTAGGATAATCATCTTCAGTAATGAATAAAATTAGTGAGCAAACTGTTTGGAACTAAGGGAAATTGTGAGAATCCACTATTAATTAATTAACAACAGGAGATTTGCGAAGTCAAAATGGAATACATCAGAATCAGCGTGTTTTTTAAATAATTTATTTGTTAGAGTTCTTTAAATATGTGATTAGTAAAGTAAACAATAGGGATCCTGGAGGGGTAAAGTATCTGGAATTTGAGAAAGCATCTATTAAAGAGCTGCACAAAAGATTAAGCTGCAAAATAAGACAACGTGAGTTTGGGAGGAAGTTATTCGCTTGGATAGAGGGCTTGTGAGCCAACAAAATACAGAGAGATGGAATAGATGTTTCGTTTAATGGTTGGCACCTTTTGGGATTCTTCTGAGTTCAGACAACATGACCCGACTAATTCTCATCTATTGTATTGTTTGGATGAGGGGATAGAAAACTTGAAAACCACATTTTCAGCTGATACTAAAACAGGTGGCGAAGTATGTTGATGCAATGAAGATGTAGAAAATTTACAAATGGACATGAACAGTTTAGATGAATGGGCCAACATTTGCAGATAAAATTTAATGTGGATCAGTATGGGATTATCCACTTCGATCAGAGGAATCGAACTTGTTATGGAAATGGAAAGCAACTCACGAGTGCTTACGTGCAAAGGGATCGGGGTGTACTTGTGCATATCACAGAAGGCCCACATGCAGGTACAGCAAGGAATGAGAAAGGCAAGTGCAATTTCAGCATTTAATTCTAACCGAATCGAATATAAAGGAAGGGAAGAATTACTGCAACTCTGCAAGGTATTAGTGAGACTGTAACTGGCGTACTGTGTACACTTCTAGCGCCCTGACTGCAGAGGGATGTAGTTACAATGAAGACAGTTCAGAACAACTTCATTAGATTGACTCAAGAGATGAATTTGTCTTTTGAAGAGCGTTTGAGCAATTCGGACCTATACTTTCTGGAGTTTAGAAAAATGAGAGGAAATCTCATTGCGGTCTGGAGGATGTTAAAGGTGATTGACAATGTCGGTGTGGAGTGGATATTTCCTCATGTGGGACAAACTAGAACAAGAGATCATAGTTTTAGCATTAGGCCGAGCAGATTTAAAACTGGGTGAAGAGAAATTACTTCTCTCAAAAGGTTGTGACTCTGTGTAATTCACTGTCTCGGAGTGCAGTGAGTGCTGGGACATTGAGTAAATGATGGGATAAGGAGAGCAGCCAGGAACATGGGACTGAGGCCTCGTTGACATCAGCCATGATTGTATTCAATGGCAGATCAGGCTTGCGGGGCTGGATTGCTGACTGATGCTGCTTGTTCTTATTCAGTCTTTTGACTGTGCTACACCGGAATGGGGGAGGACTGGTTACCAAACAGGAAGCAGGCACTCCGGATATATCAGTCTCAATCAGTTCGACAGAGTATAGCCAGTGAAGTCATACTGCGACCAGCGCTGAGTCCTCAGCTCTTTACAATCCATATCAATTATCAGGAGGAGTTGAACAGATATACTGCTACTAAGTTTGGTGATGGCATTGAGTTGGCAAGACAGTAAGTTATCAAGAGAATGTGGAGAGACTGAAAATTGATATACACAGGTAAATTCAATGAATAATAGTTTACCATGTGGAATATAACTGAATATACAACTTGCAATCTGTTTCGGGAAGTTTATAAGGGGGTATTATCCTGTAATGGAGAGAGATTACAGGGCTGAGTGAAACAGCTTGTTCTGGAGGTTTCACTCTAGCCCGTTCAGACATGGGAAGTGTTGATCCATCTGATGCTCACAGTGGCACCGATGCTGTCAGTACAAACGGGATATTGTTATGCACTTGGTGGGTGGTGTGGAGTGGTGACGGTGGGGGTGGGGGGGTGGGGCGGTGTGGGTGTGTTTTGAGCTGTGTGCGAAGAGGACGGCCTTTATCTGAGATTCCATCCTTTATTTCCAATTGTACATCTGAGTACGGTGGGAATGGCTGTTTCTGAATGAAGAGGCTGTGGTTGCTGCCAGGACAGGGGTATTCATCAACATGATGTATTGTGCATGGGCACACTGCAACATTAATGAAGTGAGAGTTCCTTCAGTTCTTCTACCTCGCCCAATTGACATGGAACCCATAGAGTTATGCACACCATAGGGAATCCCATTATATTGGGAAAACAAGGATACACCCTGCTGAGGAGAAAACATTCACCTCATCGACCACATAGATCCTCCATCACTGAACGGTGACATTGATGCTGAAATGCTGGGAGATGACCGATATGTCATGCACTCCTGCCTGAAACGTTCCAGATCATAGAAGCTGAATGCATCAGTGACACTAACAGCCACTGGCAGTACCACCCTCCCCCTGGTGTGAAGCTGCAGGTCGTGTTGACGGAGGTGACACTGCTCTGTGACCAGCTACTTGTTCAGTCAGGGACCCCTCACACCCTGCTCCTGGGTTAAGTGTCCCTTGGGTAGCTGGTCTTGGAAAACCCGGAGTGGATACAGCAGATCCCTTTCCCTACACACGCTCACTCCGTGGTTTCAGAGCTTCCCATCTCTGCAGCCTGTGTTCCATTTGTTTTTCATATTGCAGGCCCAGATGCTGTAACTACAATCCCCATGCTCCATTCAGAGTTGGATCACAAAATCCTCGGGTATCCCTGAATGTCTGAGGCAGCTCACAACACAACCTCCAGCAAACCATCCCCAGCATCTCCACGAGCCTTTCAATAACAGGAGACATTCAGAAGCCCCTCAGCTGCAAGTGATATGTACCAGGCCAGACCACCACAAAATACGTTTCTTTTTTTAAACGTAGATGTGAATTGGATGTTCCCGATGTGTTGTGATTGGCCAACCCATTCAACATTAAGCAAAATGCAATCCATTCACTCTAGTTAAACCACAATCAAAGAGATGAACAATTGGGAATAGCTTCTTTACTGGAACACTTAGGCAAACAATAGATACAGTATCTTCTACTAACTAACTGTTCTAATACTGGACTGAAAATGTGTTGCTGGAAAAGCGCAGCAGGTCAGAGCACATCCAAGGAACAGGAGACTCGACGTTTCGAGCATAAGCCCTTCTTCAGGAAGGGCTTATTCCTGAGTTATTCTTGAAGAAAGGCTTATGCCCGAAACGTCGAGTCTCCTGTTCCTTGGATGCTGCCTGGCCTGCTGCGCTTTTCCAGCAACACATTTTCAGCTCTGATCTCCAGCATCTGCAGACCTCACTTTCTCCTGTTCTAATACAGGAAAGTCCCATAAGCATGCCCATTGACAAAAAGGTAAATTCAAACTCAGACTCTTATGTGCAGTTCTCCAATCCAGGAGGAAACAACTTCAAGAGAGTTTTCAGAGAGATGATCAGCTTGGGATCATGGATTGAAACCTGCAACCCTTCTGGGATCCCCAGCAGCTTCTGATTGCTGCAGCTAAAAAACAAAACGAGAAGGTCTGGTCTGAGAGTGCTGTCACTGCCCTTCCATTGTTCCCATCATTTTAATAAAACCGAAAGGCCTCCTGAGTTATTTACCCCTGCCATTTTCAGGCAGCAGTTTGACATTTAGCTATTTAAGTCTACTCTTCAAAAAAAACCCACAAGAAAATAACCTTTTTAAAGTGACAGTTTCGTCACACCTTCCACTTTGAAAAAAATGACCCATCGATATTCAACGATAGCATCATTTTGAACCCCTTTTTCTTACTGTTACAGTAGACTACAATATGTATATATATATTGTATTGACACTAAGCATGCAAACATTCACAACTCCATTCTATTTCAGTCAGTTTACTCCTGCCACAGAACGCCTCTGTCATTCTTCATCCAAGTCTTGACACCTTATCAGCAAGCACGGTTTCTTGTCCAGTCACCTGTATAACTTCCAAATTGGATGGCATCAATAAAAAGTGCAATCTGAACAGACTGAAAGTTTTCTCCTTAAGTTTCTCCAAAAATGTTTAGGTGTTGTGATCAATATAACGATTTGTCTCAGACACGTTATTCACAAGTTAAATGCTGAAATGTTGTAAGGCCAAGCTCAAGGCCTCTTTCCAATTGTGGAATATTTCTGTTGATGGTTTCACCGGACACTCCAACCACACATTACATAAAGGAGCAAATCTCATCTATCCAAACATCCTTCTCAATGACAAGTCTCCTCATGTCTCAGCATCAAACAATTACATGCTTCTGTACCGCTCAATGCTGTAACCTCTTTACCTGCTACTCCTGGCCTATACAAGTGAACCTTACTCTCACAGGTATATGTTTTAAGAAGATCTTGCATATTCTTCTCAATGCCTAACAGAAGCCAAACTTTGACTCATGGATCAACTTATCATCATCAGCCATTTCAGCTTCTAATCTGTCCATTGTAACTCTCTGCTCTTCCACACGAGTTCTCATGACTGCAGGAAGTGAATTTTTGAACTACTCCAAAGTAAGAATCTCTCTAAGAGTGTCATAGATTGTTCTCTTTTTAATACCCTTACCCAGCTTTCAAAATTACTTTGTTTGATTCTTTCAAACTCAATGTACGTTTAACCAGAGATGCTACTTTAGATTCCTAAAATGCTGTCTGTGGGCTTCTGGCATAAGCTCATATGCACTTCAGATTACTTTCTTCACCCTCTCATACTAGCCAGATACCTCCTCCGATCGGGATGCAAATACCTCACTCCTTATACCTACTAGCTCTGTTTGGATCAACTAAATTCATATGGTCACTGATCAGTGCATTCGTTTAGCCACTTTCTCAAATTAAAAAGGCTTTTACATCCCTCTCATCAAATGTAGACAATGACCGGATGTTTTTAAACAGATTCCCACCAGGCTTTTAGCTCCCATAGATCAGCTCCTGCTCACTATCCTCCCGTGTCAGCGGATCATCTACCTTCATCTCTGTTTTCTAAGTCAACTTTCCTCTCAAATTGTTAACTTTTGTAGTTGAAACTCTCTCCCTCTTTCTACTTTTCTTCTTTATTTTTCTGTCTTTCTTAGTCCTCTGCTTTTCTTTTAATTTTTCTTTTAATCGTATTTCAAACTGTTCCAATTCCTTTTTGTGTTCAAGCTGCCTCATCAACAATTGAATTCCAGCCATTTCCAAAAATTCTGATGGCGTTTCAATCAAACTTTAAATGCCAAGGCACAGCTGTAATTATTTCTCCTTTTCTTACAGAGGGTTGGTGTGGACTTGTTGGGCCAAATGGCCTGTTTTCATACGGTACGGATTCTAATTCTGAACCCAATTTGGTATGGTTGATTTCGAACCAGACAAGATTGCAACGTTTGCTATGGACCAGATCAGACTGCTTTAAAATACTTTCAGATGGGAGCCTGGACGCTAACCTTGTCTTATCGTAAAGGTAGATGAGAAATGAGTGTTACAGATGTGATGCGGTTGGTCAAACCACACATCTTAAAGCAACACACAATTTATTTGAACACTCTAATAATAACATATACAAAAAGAAGAGGAATATAGAATAACTTAACTACTGGAAATCTTATCAGAGTAATAGATACAGTACCTTCTACTAATGAACTATTGCAATGTACTAACATCTCATAAATACATCCCTTGTCAAAAAGACACGCCCAAGGCCATTCAGTCTTGCTCGATCAGTTCAAAGGGACAAACACACAAGTCACAATTTCAGTGGACAGGCGCAGATTCAAAGCTGCTGTCACCCCAATCCAACATGGAGCAGCACATGGTACACATGGGAAAGTGAACAACAGCCCGACACACCACCCCACCCCCTTGTCCATGGAGCACCCGATGGGACACACTGGGAAGTGAACAGCAGCCTGATACATACCAATTCATTGTTTCTGCGCTTCACAATGCCAGCACTCGATACACTCAGGAAACTAAAACCAAGAAGAAAGTGAGGACTGCAGATGGTGGGGATCAGAGCTGAAAATGTGTTGCTGAAAAAGCGCAGCAGGTCAGGCAGCATCCATGGAGCAGGGGAATCGACGTTTCGTGCATGAATTTCCTGAAGAAGGGCTCATGCCCGAAACGTCAATTCTCCTGCTCCTTGGATGCTGGCTGACGTGCTGCACTTTTCCAGCAACACATTTTCAACCAAAAACCAAGGCCAGAGAAAGATACCGAGGAACAGAGAGATTCACATTAAATATGGAAACAGTTAATTAACTGAGAACATGTTGTGGAAATATGGAGAAAAAGAAAGGGCAGTGGGACTAAATGGAGGATGAAACCTTTAGAGTACGAAATTATAAGAATGAGACCATTGAATAAAGGTATTTTCAGTTCAACTGAAATGGTTTGTTTCATCAAGTTCTGAATCGGTTTCACAGAACACTTCAAACAACATTAGCTGGGACAAGATGACAGACCAACATGGAGAGCTGAGTAGGCCACGCTAGTGCATTGCTCAGTAATCTGGATTAAATGCCTAGCATGAGGAGAACTGCAAACTTTTACTATCATATGGGAACGATACACGCATCAAATACACACAGCAGGGGAGGATTTCTATCTCCATTGGACCAGTATAAGGTGTGTGTGTGTGTGGCGGTGGGGGGGGGGAGTGGTGGGTTGAGAGGGCGTGTATTTGAGTGGTTGAATGTGAAAATTATTGTTTGAGAGAAAATAAACTTAAAGGAAACCAGGTTAAATATGAACACCTGGCAGGGATTTGGATATCGACACAGAGATACTGAGGGAAGTTTCACGGACAGATGAGTGAAAGTGTTTGAGAATATTAAAATAAAGGCATTGCCACACACAATAGCGATATTGATTAGTGTGCACACATGAAGGACAGATGGATGGGATTTCGGTCTGAATTCGAATCATATTTGTTTCTGCAGGTTTCAACTCAAGAGTGTCAGCAGCAAATGTTGTCATCATTAAATCTGTATTACACAGCCCAAGTTTCAAACAGCAGATAGGTTAAGCCAGTGAAGTACATTCTGGAGCAGTGAGTAGTTCATGTTAATAATGGTCAAGGAATGGCGTCAGAAATCAGCTCATGGCCAAAGGGATCACCACAGTTGTGATTCGGCAGTTTCGATCACAGCATGCAAATTCCCCTCCACGTCACTTACCACCCTGATTTGGAAACATACCGCTGTGCCTTCACAGTCGTTGGGTGAGAATCCTGGATTGCCCTCCCTAATAGCATTGTGGGCCATCCCACAGCATGTGTACTGCAGCAATTTAAGAACGAAGCTCACCATCGCCTCCTCAAGAGCAAATCAAGATGGACTATTAATGCTGGCCAGCCAGCAACACCCAAGTCCCACAAATGAATGAAAAAAAGATATTGGCCAGGATGGGATGGTTGTCCAGGAAGGAAATGGAGTTTGCAAAGATAATAGAGGACAATGATCTCCACCCTCCCAATATTTATATAACATGGGTGAGAGACAATGAGCTGAAAATGTGTTGCAGGAAAAGCGCAGCCGGTCAGGCAGCATGCAAAGAGCAGGAGAATCGACGTTTCAGGCATGAACGCCTCTTCCTGAAGAAGGGCTCATGCCCGAAACATCGATTCTCCTGCTCTATGGATGCTGCCTGACCTGCTGCGCTTTTCCAGCAACACATTTTCAGTTCTGATCTCCAGCATCTGCAGTCCTCACTTTCTCCTGAGAGACAATGGTTCACATCTGAACATGATCAGGTCAACATAGAGACTCATGAGTAACACTGCCAGAAGCAAGGAGGGAGACAGTAATTGAACAAGTTCAATGGTGCCATCAGTAGCGGTTTGCAGAGTGAATATCTGGATTCAGAGTGTCAACATGATCAATAAAAGTGGCAAGAAGTGAAGACTATATAAAAGAACAGTAATGCAGTCATAACTGGGTTATAGAAAAATAGTCTGGAAGGTGAGACTTACCAGGGACACCAACGATAGACAGGAGAGGATAATAAAAATATTGAATAATGCGAAGAGCATAATTGATTCTTGCTGATAATGATAACCAATCATAATATGTTGAAAGAGACCAAACATAACCGGATAAACTCTTGTCCATTGTTATAACATTTCAGTCCAATATTCTCGGATTCTGATCTCTCCTCTCACTCTCTCTGGAGCTGCTGATCCCTGTCAGTACTGTCGGTGATGCTCCCGTTCATTCTCTGGCATACCACATTGAATGGAGCCCATTTATCATTGGAAGATACCTTCCACTGGGATAATTACGAAACATGGAGACTGACGTTTTCACAGTCACTGAACAAACAGGTTCAGTTAACCCCTTCCTTCTATAACATTTCATATCGCAATAAAAGGAAATATTTACTCAGTCTGGATGGAATGAATGAGGGTTACTAACGGATGGACTATAAATCTTTCGTTTCTTTTACTTTTTCCGTGTGTGGGGGAATATTGCCAGAGCACTGCAGGGCTGTATTTGTCCCACTCTGTTTGTAAAGGAGACAGGGATAAAATAACAAGCCACCTGCAAAAGATGTCTGTGGGGAAATTTCTGGATACATTAACGTAAGGGAGAAAGTGAGGATTGCAGATGCTGGGATCAAAGTCGAGAATGTGGTGCTGGAAAAGCACAGCAGGTCAGGCAGCATCAGAGTAGCATTGACATTTCTTGTGTAAGCTTGCCTGAGCCTTGTCGCCCAAAGATACTAAGAGATACATGAAAAGGGGATGGGGTTGGGGGAAGATAGCTGAGAATGTGGTAGGTAGATGAAGTTAGGGTTAGAGGTGATATGTCGGAGAGGAAGGTGGAGCAGATAGGTGGGAAGGAAGACGGTCATAGGGGCGGTGCTGAATTAGAAGGTTGGATCTGGGATAAGATGGTGAAGCGGAAATGAGAAAACTGGTGAAATCCAAATTGATCCCATGTGGTTGTAGAGTCCCAAGGCAGAAGTTGAGTGGTGGAGGAGCTCCAAGACCTGCATGCCCATGATGGAGTGGGAGGGGGAGTTCAAATGTTCAGCCACGGGGTGGTGGGGTTGGTTGGTGTGGGTGTCCCAGCGATATTTCCTGAAGTGTTCCACGTGCTGGCTTCCTGTCTCCCCAATGTAGAGAGACATCAGGAGCAACGGATACTGTAGGTGACGTGTGTAGAAGTCCGGGTAAAATTCCGAATGGTGTGGAGGGATCCACTGGGGTCTCGGACCGAGGTGAGGATGCAGGTTTCCCAATTTTTACGGTGGCAGGGGAAGATGCCAGGAATGGAGGGTGAGTTGGTGGGTGACGTGGACCTGACAAGGGAGCCGCACTGGGAATGTTCTTTATAAAATGTAGATCGGGGTGGGGAGGGAAATATATTACTGGTGGTGGGGTCTGTTTCTAGGTAGCGCAAATGGGGGAGGATACTGCGTTGTATCTTGGTGGGATGGAAGGTCAGGAACAGGGTGTTCTTTCCCTATTGAGTCTGGAGGGGTAAAATTGAAGGCAGAGGTATGGGAAGTGGATGAGACTGGATGGCATTATCGACCATGTGGGAGGGGAAATTGCTGTCTTTGAAGAAAGAGGCCATGTGGGATATACACTGGGTTCAGAGTGTGGGGCTGGCAGGGCGGGCAGCATCCGAGGAGCAGGAAAATTCGACGTTTTGGACAAAGCTCCTTCATCACGAATCGGGTTTTAGCCGCAAATATCGGTTTTCCTGCTCCTCAGATGCTGCCTGACATGCTGTGCTTTTCCAGCACCATACTCCAGAATCTAATCTCCAGCATCTGCAATACTCACTTTCACCAACACGCTAGGTTCAGCCAGTTCTGTAATACTGCCTTTAATTGTGTTCTCACTGCTGTAGGAAAGATGTTGTCAAACTTGAAAGAGTGCAGAAAAGATTTCCAAACTTATTGACCGTTTTGGGGAGGCTGATGGCGGCGAGTGATGTTGATCTATGTGGAGAGTATGAATGGGCTGCGGCTATGTTTCCTGGAGCGTTGGTTCTGAGGAGTGACCTTTCTGAGGTTTATTGCGGTGAATCCCGATGCTCCAGGGTGAGCAATGCCAACAACCAGGAAATAGCCAGAACAGTTATTCACATTGAAACTGGATAACTACTCATCGACAACATGTTGGCGAACGATGGAGGTAGATGAAGAGTGTGACTGGCTGGAGGAATCAGAATTTGACGGGTCCAATCACATGAATGAGAACAAAAACAAAGGCACTACCATATCAACTGAAAGTATTAGTTATACTACATTCTCAATCCACCTCAGCGAACCAGACCAGACACCATAAACCCAGAGGAGATATCTGTTCAGCATGGAGCACTGCGCAGACCAGACTAGTGCACTGCTGAACACCACCCTGCAATCAGTCCATAGTGGAACACTGTGCATACTATAACAGTCCATTGTTCTATAAACCCAGATGAGATGTGTGTTTAGCAGGGAGCACTGTGCAAACCGGGCGGCTGTACTGTGCAATACAATGACAATTTACCCAGAGTGGAAAGGTACGCTGGCCACAGTAGTGCTTTCATCAATAAACCCAGATGAGATATGCAACCAGGGTGTAGAACTGTGTCCATCAACCCAGTGCATTGTTCACTACATTAGAACATTGTATTAGATCACTGCCCAACGTTGGGAAACTTGCAGCCCATGCTGTAAGTGACAGGATGTGGAGCTCCCTCCAGCTCCACATCTCCATTTTGCCATGACAAGGGGGTGCTGTGGGTGTGAACATCACTGCCAGAGAGAGATGGTGGGGGAATCAGCTTAAGTATCAACAAATGGGAGGGGTTTGGGGAATAGAGAGAGCGAGACCGAGAGACAATTTCATGGAATGCTGAAATGAAGACATTTCAACAGTATCCTGCAACATGAGCCAATGTTTCCAGGAATGATGGGTAAACTGGATATTGGTGTGAGGTCAGATGATGGTGAGTATTGGATGAGCATTTGTTCTGTAGCTTTTTAACTGGGAGGAGGGTCAGCAGAGTCTTCGACACATTGGGCTGAATCTAACAATAATTTATCACAGTGACATTTTCACTGAGTATGACGGAAAGATTGTCTGTATGAGACTGAGCTAGTTTCCTTGTGATAACTCATCGAACTCACCTCATTAACTACCTACCCAACCCCAAGGCGACCCTCTCATTCAATGTCAGCTCGATTTCCTTTATGGAGGTACTCACCAATGCCCGCATGACTCTAAATATTCCATGATCCCTGCCATTGGTGCCATCATCAAAAGGCGAATGGGAACACTGTTTCTCTGTTTGGAACTGCCCTGCACAGTTTACCCCGAGCATGGCAGATAAGAGACAATTACACCACGGTTTGTCAACAGAGTTATGGAAGTCCTTGTGAATGGGCTAGTACAGAGGAGGACCATTCTTTTCCCAGAGTAGGCCATACTACCAGACCCACAGAGCATGGTCAGAGATCACCACCCAGCTCAGTGCAGTATCTGCAGTCTGAAGAAATGTCCAACAATACAGGACAAGCATCAATAACCTTCCCCGTTCTGGTAGAATAAAGGTCAATGTATTCTCTCTGCTCCCTCACACTCACTGTATATCTGCTATAGCACCTACTCCCCGAACAAAGCTCATGCTCCACCACTCTTATTACTGCTTACAGTCTTTCTTTCTCTCTCTCTCTCTCTCTCTTTCTCTCCCCATCCACTTTACCCCCCACCACACCCCCTCACACCCCTCGCCCCCCACCCCCCCAACACACATACACACACACACACACACCATTAACACTGCATAGTTATAACACTGTGGACTGACTGCTTCCGGACACTTCACCATGTCCCCCACCTACACCAGCACTAACAGCAGGGCCACCCACCCTCCCTCCCTTTCTTCTATTCCAGGAGAAACAGCCTGGAATAAGACAGAAAGGGCCAAGCCGGGTGGTGGCGTGCCCGATATCCGTTACCTACCCCCTCCCCCCGCCATGTGTGGAGGACCCTGGTATTAGCCGGAGAGGACCGGGACGTTGTGTGGAGATTCTGAAACATCCACATCCCACCGACCGAGTAAGGAGCAATGTTCAGTGGAGGGCAATTCCCACTAGCAGCTCCGTTTACCCCTGGCACAACTTAGAAGCCGTGGCACTGATGCAATCTCTCTTTTGTGTCGAGCTGGTATAAATGGAATCCCCACGGTCTCGGTGGGCAGGAGGTTGGACTCACAACTCACCGTCACCACCACCTTCCAGGAAGAGAGCTCCTACACTTCCTCCTGTAAACACATCAGATGCTGAAACTATTTTCTGTTCTCCCCACTTGCCCTAACATCTTCAATAATCTGTACTCATATTCGCAAAGTGCCCTTTGCTCCGACACCCGCTTTATAATGGTACAGAATGTTTTATATTGACTTTCAGAGTTATTCCTTCCAAGATGCATCACCTCACACTGCTCTGCATTGATCCTGATCTTCCATAAAACTGAAAACTACGCCAATGTGTCACTGTCCTGCTTGAGTTCCACACTGTCCTCCAAACACTATAATTCGTCCAGGTATGGTGTCTGCAAACATTAAAATTGTCCTACAGTCACACTCCACACGGAAATACTGACTCACTCTCTATTGTGAGCAAGTGCAATACTAACACACTTCCTGAGGACAGACTTAAGTTCTGACGCACACCAGACAGAGTTTGTGAAATATTGACAAGGTCACAGTGGAGCAAGAGAAATACTGACAGACATCCCATGTCTGTATTTGTTTCTGTGTATTAGTGAGTGTCTCTATGTCTTTGTGTTAGTATGTGCATATCTGTGTGTATCAGTCTGAGGTGAGTCTGCAGTCTCTCTGGTGCTAACGTGATGTAATATCCCCCTGACACGAGATCTGAGGAAGTGTCCTTTCATTTCTGTCCACAGATGCTGTCAGACCTGCTGGGCTTTCTGTTGCTGACAGTCTCTGCTGGGCTCCCCACACCACTGCACAGGTGAGAGTGGATGGTAAAAATCATCAGGGGTTCAATTTGGGAGGGACAGATGGAGGGCAGCACTCACAGCACCATCCAACACAGACAGACAGATAGACACACACACACAGACAGACACACACACAGACACACACAAACACACAAAAATACATACTCACCCAGATGCAGAGAGAACACACAGACGCACAAACAGATACACAGAGACGCACTCACTCTCGTGTCCCCAGCCCTATATTCTGATGTTCCATTCAGCCCTTCGGACCTGCTACACAGGAGCCGATCGAGACCACTCCGACAATTAGGTGTAGTTTCGGAAATGTACATGGAAAATCCAGGTTGGGTCAGGAAGTGACCCCGCCACCCCCAACCCCTCTTTTCAGGCTTCCCCTCTCTATAACTTCTACTCCAGATGTGGGTCATACTACAGACCCAGATTCACTTGGAATTCAGCTCCCAGACCCCACTCAGGGAAAACCCAAACAAATCGTCTGCTCTCCTGGAATGTAGCATTGTACAACACGACCTTCAGGAAAATAACCAGTTACTTTCGAAAAGCACAACATGAGAACATAATAAATGGGAGGAGGAGTACGCCATTCGGCCCCTCAAACCTGCACTATCATTCAATAAGAGCATGACAGATCTACTCCAGGGCCCAACCCCACTTTCCTGCTAACCCCTTGAATCAGTAAACTCGCTGATACGTCAAAAGCCAATCCACCCCGTCTATAAATGCATTCAGTGTCCCTTGGATGCTACCTGAAATGTTGTTCATTTTCAGCACTACACTCTTTCAACACAGACACACATATTCACACACACATACTCACAACCACTCCACACCCATACACACACATACACACATAGCTGAGAGAAACACAGAGGTGCACAAACAGACACACAGAGACGTATACATGCCAAGCGACATGCGCGTGCGCACACATACATACACACACACACACACAAAACACACACAGTCACATATTTCACCAGTTTACTCATTTCCCCTTCCCTCAACCTATTCCAGATTCAACCCTCCAACTCGGCACCTCCTTCTTGAACTGTAATACCTTTCCATATTCCTCCCCACCTATCCACTCCACCCTCCGCTCTGACCTATCACCATTACCCCAACTTCATTTAACAATCGCCTTCCCAGCTACCTTCCTCCAGCACCACCCCCTCCCATTTATCCCTCAGCTCCCTTTGCCCTCAAGCCTCATTCGAAACGAAGGAATTATGCTGGATATTTTGACTCTCCTGCCCCTTGGATGATGCCTGAATTGTTGTGCTTTTTCAGTACCACACTGTCTCAACACAGACACACGCACGCACACACACCGACACAGAAACACACATACAGACAGACACAGACACAGACAAAAAGACAGACAGACACAAACACATACCGACGCCGACACACGCACAAACACACAGACAGCCACACTTCCCACCCGGGAAGACATCCACACTCTCCCTCCACACACAGGCACCAACACTCCCCACACATGCACACATAGGCTCACACACAGACACACACACAGGCACACACAGACACACATACACACGGACAGACATACTCAAACAGTCACATACACACACACATTCCTCACACATGCACACATATGCTAACACAGACACACACAAACAGATATATACACTCAAACAGACACACACTAACACACACGAAGACATACGCAAAAAACACACATACACATACATGCACACAGATACAAACACAAATACACCCGCACCCTGTAAAATGCAATGTTTAGTGATAGTGACTTACCCTTGCAATTAATCTTTCATGTAAGAAATGATTGAAAAGTCCTAAAACACACCAGCAGAGTATGGCATTTTATCACTTTCAGCAAAAGAGGGAGAGACGGAGGGAGGGGGAGAGGGTGAAAGGGAGGCTTTGAACCCCATTGAATGATCCACCCCAAAACAATACATTTCCCATTGCACACAGACGCAGAGATAGAGATGCAAATATACATACACATTCTAATGTAGAACACACTGAGAGATAGATAAACATAGGTACACATATAGACACACTCAAATCGATAAACGCGGGCCGAAATATGCAGATGCATACTTGGGCATGCAAGCACCCATGGAACCATAGAGTTATACAGCGGATTTGAAAATAGACCTGTCAACCCAGACACTCAATGCTAAGATAATCTCAAACTAAACTAGTCCCACGTTCCTGAGCTTGGACCATTTGAGTTGCTGGAAGATATGAGGCTGACCAACGTGGTGCTATTATCAAACAAACTGGCAAGGAAAAGTGAGGGAACAATAGACTAGTGAGACTGACTTCGGTGGTGGGCAAGTTGTTGGAGAGAATCCTAACGACAGGATTTACATGTATTTGGAAAGGCAAGGACTGATAAAGGAAAGTCAACATGGCTTTGTGCATGGGCGATCATGTCTTACGAACTGGATTAACTTTTCTTGAAGAAGTAACAAAAAGCATTGATGAGGGTAGAGCAGTGTACGTGACCTATATAGACTTCAGTAAGGCATTCGACAAGGTTCCCCATGAAAGACTGGTTAGAAAGGTGAGATCTCATGTAATAAAAGGAGAACTAGCCATTTGGATACAGAACTGCCTCAACGGTAGAAGACAGATAGTCGTGGTGCAGGGTTGTTTTTCAGACTGGAGGCCCGTGACCAGTGTGTGCCACAAAGATTGGTGCTGGTTCCACTGCTGTTCATCATTTACATAAAGTATTTGGATGTGAACACAGGAGGCATGGCCAGTCAGTTCATATTTGACACCAAAATTGAAGGTGCAATGGACAGAGAAAAAGATTACACCAGAGTATAACGGGAACTTGATCAGACGGACCAATGGGCTGACGAGTTGCAGATGGAGTTTAATTTACATAAGTGTGAAGTGCTGCAGTTTGGAAAGAAACATCGAGGATTGGCTTCTACATTTAATGTTGATATCGTGGGAACGTTGCTAAACAAAGAGACCTTGGAGTGCAGGTTCATAATACTTTGAAAGTGGAGTCGCAGGTAGACAGGATAGTAAAGAAGTTGTTTGATATGCTTGTCGTTTTTGGACAGTGCATTGAATGTAAGAGTTGGAAGGTCATATTGCAGCTGTACAGGACATTGGTTAGGCCACTATTGAATACTTTGTGCAATTACGGTCTTGGTCTTCAAGGAAGAATGTGTGAAACCTGAAAGGATTCAGAAAAGATTTACAATATTATTGCCAGGGTTGGATGTTTTGAGATTTATGGAGAGGCTGAATATGCCGGGGTTATTTTCCCTGCAGCATCAGCGGTTGAGTGGTGATCATAGAGGCTTATATACTCACAAGTGGATTGTATAGTGTCAATACCCCGGTTCGTTTTCCCAGGATAGCCCTTTCCACAGCAAGAGGATATAGTCTGTAGGTCAGAGGGGAAAGACTTAAAAGGGTTCTAAGGGGCAACGTTTTCAAAGAAAGGGTGCTTTATATGTAACGAGCTGCCAGAGCAAGTTGTGGAGGCAGGGACAATTACAACAGTTAAAAGGCATCTGGATGGACACGTGAAAAAGAAATGTTTAGGGAGATATGGGCCTAATACTGGCAAATGGAATTACATTAATGCAGGGCAGGATCGAGTTGGATAGAAGGGTGTGTTTCCATGCTGGACAGCTCTACGACATTATATCTTCAGTAAAACTATCTCCTGTCATCTTAAAATTACCCCCCTATATTGAAATCCACCATCCGAAGGAAAGGGCTCCTGCCATTCAACGTTATCTATACCCTTCATTGTTTTATAAACCTCTATAAGGTTCATAAGGTCTCAAAGGTCTATGCTGCAGTGGAACAGGTCCCAGTCCATCGAGCCTGTCGTTATAACTTCAATACTCCATTCCCAGCAACAGCCTGGTAAATATTTGTCTGAACCATCACCAGTTTAATAATAACCTCAATGTAACTGGTTGACCAGAACTGCACTCAGTACTTCAGGAGAAACCTCACGTGTTCAGCACAAGCTAAAGATAATGTTCCAGCTCCTGTACTCAAAGGTCTGAGCAATGAAGGTCACCAAACCAAACGCCTTCATAACCAGCCTGCCTAAACATGATGCAAACTTCAAAAAAAATATATCAGAACCCCTAGATCTGCCTGTCTACAACGCTATCAATGGCTCGACACTTAATTGTGTATATTCTCTCATCGTTTGTTTTACGAAATTGTGATACATTGATTGATTGAAATTAAACTGCATCTGCCACTCCTCAGCCCAGTGAGTGATAATACTGGGGAAGAAAGGCTGGACAGCTATCAGCTGACTTGGATCATTTCGTGGTTTTAAGAAGAGGGCAGTCAAACGTTACAGGCGGGAAAGAGTGATTGGTGTTTTTGATCCAGAAAGTAGGCTCTTTCTTCGTCTCTGGAGTTCAGTAATAAATATCTATTCCAGATCCTTTCTCGTGCAGAGTGTCTCTGTATATGTCTTTCCCTCATATTACTGATGACAGATAAAAGCCAAGCATTTAAAGACTTCCATAGTTTATCTCGAAGTCAAAGCATATAAACTCAACATCCTATAGTTGAGGTAAGTATCTTTCATCTGTTTAACAATGTGATTCTTTTAACTGTGTAATTCAGTAAAGTTAACCAAATCACACCGAGCTGAAAGCTAACATTTAAAATGTGACCCAAAATCTGGGCATGGTTTCAGTCTTGTGTAGTGGGTAACGCCCATGCCTCTGAGCCAGAGCTCTGGGTTATATTCCAATACCTGAACTTGTGTGTTATTGTCTCTCACTCTTGACCAGAAGTTCTGGGTTCAAGACCTGCCTGTCAAGCAGGTATGTCGCAGTATTTCAAAACAGGCTGATGAACAAACAAACAGGAGAATAATGTTGCAGCTTTAGGGATTGTTGACAGGTGGTGGTTGTGTCCCTACGTCTGAGCCCAAAAGGCTAGATAAAAATACCTTAGAGGTGTTTCATAATGTGGCTGAACAAGTTGGTAAAATAATTTTATAATTGTGGTATGATGAAGAAGGAAGAGGAGTCAGTATTGAATTTCAGAATGTGGGCCCAGGTTTACTGAAAACACAGGCATTCGTGTTGATTGGAGTCACATTTGCGCATTCTATTCGTTTATAAAATCATGAAGACCATGCATAGGGTGAATAGTCAGGGTTTTTACCCCATGTAGGGAAGTCCACAGCTAGTGGACATAGAATTAAGGTGAGATGGCCAAAATTTAAATGCGTCCTAAGGGGACCATTTTCACAAATGGTTTATGTATGCAGTGAGCTGCCAGACGAAGTGGTGGAGGATGGTACAATTACAACATTTAAAACGTATCTGGATGTGGTCATGAATTGGAATGGTTTAGAGGGATATGGTACAAACGCTGGAAAATGAAAGTTAATTTATGACATCTGGTTGGCAAGAATGAGTTTGACTAAAGGGTCAGTTTCTGTGCTGTACATTTCAATGATTCATTGATCCTATAAAAATGATCTCTTTGTAATGTTAAGTAACCTTCTTCACTTTCCACTATATAACTAAACTTGGTGTCATTTGTAAACTTGCTCGACATACATTGCATAATTCTCATCTAAGTCGCTGATATAAATGACAAAAAAGTGGATCCAGTACCAATCCCTGTGGAACGTCGCTGGTCACAGGCCTCCTGTCCCAAAGACAACAATCCTCCACCACCCCCTGCCTCCTTCCAATAAGCTGAAACACACACACGCATGCAGACGTAGAGAGCGAGGCACAGTTCTGACTTTAAGACAGAGATGGATGAGTTTTAATTGATAAGTGGATCAAGGTTACAGTGAGAAGAGAGGAGAATTTTTTTTGAGAAACATGTTAGCCATGATTGAACAGCAAATCAGACTTGATGGAGTTCTGCACCAATTTCATACGCTCTATGGTTTACACTATGAGAAATGTCTACCCAAGAGAAGAGCGGAGACTGAATTTGATGAATACTTTCCTGAACAGAGTCAATGGGAATGTGGGATAGGTTTGAGGGGCTGAATGGAGTATGTATTTCCTTTCGGTTGTGCCCTCGTTTTTAAAATGGGAAGCTGACTTGCTTTGAGGTTCATACACTTCTAAATTTCGAGTTTATACCATTTAAGATTGAGATAAGGATGTTCTTATCTCCTTAGGGTTGAGTTGTCTGTGGTATTCTCATCCCCAGGAAACAGTGAAGGCTGGGTCATACAGTCATAGAGTCCGAGAGATGTGCACCCTGGAAGCAGACCTTTCGGTCCAACACACCCATGCTGACCACATATGGCAACTCAATCTGGTCCCACCTGCCATATCCCTCCAAACACTTCCTATTCATATTCCCATCCAGATGCCTTTTAACTGTTGCAATTGTACCGGCCTCCACCACTGCCTCTGGCAGCTCATTCCATACACGTACCACCCTCTGCATGAAAGAGTTGCCCGTTAAGTCTCTTTTATATATGTCCCCTCTCACCCTAAACCTATGCCCTCTAGTTATGGACTCAATTACCTCAGGGAAAATACCTTGCCTATTTACCCTATCCATGCTCCTCATGATTTTATAAACCTCTGTAAGGTCACCTCTCAAAGACAATCGCTTACTTTAATGTACAGTGACTACAGCAATCTTAAATACAACAGCCAACATTGAAAGTAATAATGGATATTATTGGTTGTGTTGTTAAAGGGACACATGTTTATCAGGCTAATAGGAACTCTCCCCTCTCCTCAGTGTCTGAAGTTCAAAATTGAGTACATGACTGACATTGCAGATGGTTCGATCTTTGCATCAGAAAGACAGCATTTTTGACCGGATAGCGATCCCCCCAAATGTTAGTCTATATTCTGGGCTCATCTTTTAAACTCTCAAGAATCAGGATCATTGACAGTACGAACTCCATCTGATCATGTAACAACAAATGGCCCGAATGGAGTGTCGCTGGGATCAGAAACAAATCAACAACCAGCTACACAGTACATCAGGAGGCCATGCAATCTTTCTGGGCTGTTAAACAGGAACAGGACAGCCCTGGTCCGCTACCAGGAAATGCAAAGTAGAGGTAATTACTTATTTTCATTTTGGAAAGCTGTAACTAGTGGAATTCCTCAGGAATCAACGTGAGGTCAGCAACAGTTTACAATGATTTGGATGAAGGGGCTTATTGGGTTGGAGCTCAGTTTACTCATGCACCAGGATAGTCATTCATCAAGATTTCATGTGGAAGCAGAACGTCTGCAATGGAATACAGACAGGGGAGGACAGAAAGTAAATCTTCGCCAAAAAAAAGTACAATGTGGGTGATGGGAAGTTTCTGTTTGGGAAGAAGCATAAAACGACCGTAAATTATATAACTGGAGGCAGAATGCAGAACTGCGTGGTACAAAGGGATTCGTGTGTCCTGCCACATAACTCACACGAATTTAGTCTGTACAGGCAGCACGTGATTGGAAAATTAAATGAAATGATACTTTTTCTTGTAAAGAGAATTGGGGCTGATCTTAAGGATGTTTTACTGCACCTGTACAGGCCGTTGCTGAGACCACATCTGAGGTACTGTCTATGGTTGTAATTCCCCTGAAGTGAAAAACAAATTGCTTTTGAAATGTTTCAAAGGTGTTTCTCTTTACTCGTCCTTGCGATGAAGGCATTGAACGATTAAACGTTTAGGCCTGAGAGTGAGAAATGTTCTTACTAACCATATAAGGTTTTGAGCTGGTGAATACCTGATGAATATTTTATCCTCTATGAGACAATACGACTGGGGAGCTATTTTAAAAATAAGATGCATTCATTGAAATGCAGATATTGTGAAGATATTACAAGTTGTATTATAAAAGTATACGGGAACACATAAACACATCTTCAAATCTCGTGGCGCAATTTGTTCCGAAAGAAGTGGCTGGGTGTCCAGCAGTAACAGTGATGTACCTACCTGGACCAGGTAATGTGCTGGAGTCCTACAGTTCATACACTGTTCAAACAGACTTCATTTGGTCCAGTTTGGGGCCGGATATTGTTATTGTGTGATTCAACCTAGAGAGGGAATAATGTATCCTTCTTGAGAAGGAACAGCCTGTTGCTCCCTCTCTCTTTCTGTGTTCCTCTTCCCAGTAATGTGTGTGAGCTGAAAACTCCTCGTTCGTCTATACCAGTCATGGAGAATTCCTGTCGAAGATTCACTGGAATCACCCCACGGCCTGAAGTAAAGGCAATCCAGCTGAATCCACCTGTTCCAGGAAATGATCCTATTACCAGTGGCTTGTAAGAACAAACAGCTATATGAGCTGAATGATATTTGGAACAATTACTTATGTTTCCTTTCGCCATGAGTTCAATTAATATTTGGGCACAGTTCTTTCAAGTTAACGTTCTGCAGAGTTTATATTTTTCAGTTTGTCATCAAATGTGTGCCCGTGTCAGTATTTTTAGAGAGGGAAACATCGGCGCACAGATTTGCAATCGTCAAACTGTTTGTCATTCATCTTTCCATCCTAGTTTGAGTAACTTTGTTTCGGTCATAGACTTGTTAATTTGAGCAGATAAAAGAATCCTGCCTGACTTGTTCCTAATCCTCACACAGTCTGAGACCTATATTATTGATCATATCACCAACCCGGTAACATTAACATTTGCAATGAGCAGCGGAAGCGTGGGATGAGGAAAGGGAATAATGCCCTGAACAATAGATCAGTGAGCCTGATGTCATTGGTCGGCACGTTGTTGGAGAGCATTGAGAGGGGCAGGATTTGCATGTATTTGCAAATGTAACACCTGATGAAGGAGAGTTAACAACGCTTAGTGCATGGGAAATCATTTCGAAAAAAGTTGATTGCATTTTGTGAAGAGGTGACAAAGAAGATTGGTGATGGCAGTATGGCAGATGCTGTCCATATAGATTCAGCAAGGCATTCGCCAGGATTCCGCATAGCAGACAAGTTAGTAAGGTTAGGTCATAAATAGATCCAATAAGCTAGCCAAATGACTACAAAACGAGAGTGAGCTAGGAGATACAGGGCTGTAGAAGACTGGTTTTCAGACTGGAGGACTCTGACCAGTGTTGTGCCACAAGGAGCCGTGCTGAATCCGCTGCTTTTCATTATTTATATAAATGATTTGAATGTGAATATTTGCCTGTTTATTATGTTTACAGATTATATTAAAATTAGAGGTGCAGTGGCTGGCAAGTTTTACCTCAGAGCATGATGAGACTTTGATCAGATGGGCCAATGGGCTAAGGAGTGACAGATGGAGTTAAATTTAGATAAATGCGAAGTATTGCATTTTGATAAGGTAAAATAGGGCAGGACATATGCAATTAATGGTGAGGTCCTCGGGAGCGTTGTTGAACAAAAGGGCACAGGATCATAGATCCTTGAAAGTGAAGTCGCTGGTAGATCGGGTGTTGAAGGAGGGGTTTGGAATGCTTGCCTTTATTGATCAGCGCATTGACTATGCGAGTTGGGAAATCGTGTTACGACTGGGCAGAATGCTGGTGAGGCCAGATTTGGGATACTGTGTTTAATTCAGTTCGCTCTGCTACAGGTAGGATGTTGTTAAAATTGAGAGGGTGCAGAAAAGTTGTTTAAGGATATTGCTGGGCATGGAGGGATTAGGCTACAGGGAGAGGCTGGACAGACTGGGGCTTGTTTACTCTGGAGCATTGGAGGCGGAGGTGTGACATTATAGAGTTTTTTAAAATCTTGAGGAACATGGATAATCTGAATAGCAAGGGTCTTTTTCCCATGTTAAGGGAGTCCAAAGCTATAGGACAAAGGCTTAAGGTGAGAGGAGAAAGATAGTAAAGGGTCAATGCTTTCATGCAGGTTGTGGTCTGTGTACGGATTGAGCTCTCAGCGAAAGTGACGGAGGCTGGTACAGTTACAACATTTAAAAGACATCTGGATATGCATATTAATAGGAAGGAATGAGAGGAATATAGCCTTAATGCTGGCAAATGGAACTAGATCAGATTGGGATGTCTGAGTTATGTGGACAGGACTCCTTGCTGCATGACACTGTAAGGGAGATGAGGAGAAATTCTAAAAGGACCATTTGAGTGGGAATTCTCTTCTCCAGAGGTATGTGGCGCCACTTTGTTCATATTTATCCAAAGCTGAGTTAGTTAAATATTTGACACAAAAGTGAGTCACAGATGATGGGATACGGAAAGAAAAGTGGGGCTGAGACCACAACCTGATCAGCCACAATCGTAGTGCCTGGTGGAGAAGGTTCATAGTGTCTGACGATCTAACCCTGCTCCTGTTCTGATGCTCCATTCAGACCCTCCAACTTGCTAGATAGGTGCAGTTTGAGGCCACTTACTGCTACAGCTTCCCTCACTCTCTGGAATAGAGAATTCCTGACATTCACCATCCCTTGTTTGAAGAAATCACTGCCTGCTCCTCCACGATGACCTATTGATATGAGCAATAGAGGTGAATACAAGGACTCAGCAAAGAACAACTTTCCTTGATATAAAGGCAGTATGTAACTGAGGGTGACATCAAGGAGCCTGAGCAAAATCGCACTTCATCAGATTCCATTGCAAACCCTCCAGTGTTTGGAATCATCCACAGCACAAGGGAACATGTTTGCCATCAGTGGGCACCAATCATCTCAGCCATGGGACATCTCGGCAGGAAGTCCTCAGGGTAGCTACCTCAGCCCAGGCATCCCCAGTTTGTCAATAGGGAATCCCTGCTGTGAGGATGCAGACCATTCATCCATTTGAGTCCACATCGATCAGAAATGGGGATTTCACTGTGTTTTACACAATATTCAGAAAGCTTCCTCATCTCTGACCTCCTGATGCAGTCTGTGTCTATGTGCAACAGGACTGAGACAATGCTCAATCCTGTGCTGTTAAACTGTCGGTAACATTCATGAAACAGCGCTGCACATTTCCAGAGTAAATGGAAGAGTTCACTCGCTACCTCAATCTGGCTTCACAGGAATATGGGAAAGTCGTTCAGCCCATCAAAACTACTGGACAAGAAGAGGGACAGCACATTCAGTCCCTCCTGCCGGTAAACAGGAAGACAAGGAGTCTGCTCATGCTCACATATCACTTACACAGGATCAGAAAGTGACCATTTCACACCTGGAGTCACTTGCAAAGTAGCAGGAAAAGGAACATTCAGATTGTGATGTCACTAACACAGGAACAAGAAAGTGTCAGGGATGCTTCAGCATAACAAACAAATGGAGCAGGAAATGCACAGATGGATTGTTCCATGGCATTCCTCATGGCTTCATTATTCGTAATGCATCCGTGTTCTATTAGCAGGCTTGTCTGGCAATGGGAAATAAACCATTTTTTTAACGAATCTCAAAGGCATCTTCCGTCGCAGAGAGAGCAGACCTATGTTCTCTCTGGAATTCAGAAACTGGTGGGGAATGGCTTACTGTCTCAGAATGAAGGTATTGTGGCTGCTGACAGGATTATGGACAATGTAAGGTTGAGTGGAGGGTAACACGATAACTGTGCATTACAGTGTTCAGAGTTCTTTCAGAGCCTGTACCTCTCTGTTAATCGAAATAAGGTCTATGCACGGGCAGATAAACTATAGGGAATCGAGCATCTAATGGAAAGTACAGAATTTCTCAGCTTATCAATTGCTGCTTGGGACAAAATGAGTGTCTGTCCATAACCGTCAAGTTTCATCTTCATTTACTCTTACATTGCTATAGGTTAACCACATAGTTCCCTCTCTCTCTCCTGATGCTACCATCATGCCAGGGTTCAGTCTGGTGAAACACGTTTGCACTGTCTCGGTGTCGTGGCGATCATTATTTATGAAGTATACTCAGTCTGTACATAATACCCCAAATTCTCTTTCAACAAAACATTGAGTAAGGTATATTTACTGTGGTACTCAAGTATTTTGCATGAAATACAATATATCATATCCAGTTATAATTACTTTCTGTCGAATCTGAATTATGTTAGTGACTTATAACCAAGGACATCTAGGTCCTCTTCAACAACAGAACTTCCTAATCTCTCACAATTTAATACACTTAAAAGAAAATCATTTTATTTGTTGTTCATATTCGATCACGTTATACCTTGCGAACTGCTATTGTCCAAGCACTGATCCTTCTGATATCCCATAAGACTTCCACCCAGAAAAAACTTGATTGTCTTCATTTTGTCCATTATCCAATTTTTGATCCCTTCTGTGTGTTCCACCCCTACCTACCCATGGACTCTAACATTCCCCACTCACCAGCATTCACCCATGGCAAACGTTGTCTGAAAAATCAAATCCTCTACACACACTGATTGACAATTTTCGATATCACAACGGACAATCTCCACAAACTACAGCAGGTTGATCAAGAATCCTTTCCCTTTCCTGAATCTAGGTTGACTCTACCAAATCACATCATTATTTTCCAAGTGTCTGGTTGTCACATTTCTTATAAAAGGTTACAATGTTTTTTTTCTCACAGCTGCAATCAAGTTTTTTTAAATTTTCTGTTTGCCCTCTCCGTCCTGTTTTAAATGTTTATATTTACAATTGCTGATTTCCAGTCTGCAGGATCCTTTCCAGAATCTCACCAGCTTTGACGAATAGTCAGTAATTCTTACATTGGGTCTGTTGCCACCTCCTCAATACTCGGGGATGTAGCTCATCAGTTCCAGCAACATACCAATATTCAATTCAAGTAGCTTTTCAAAGACATAGTCTTCATTAATTCTAATTTCGTGCAGCACCTCATTTTCACCAAGGACCCTGTTCCCTCGTATTTCTGGAAGTTAGTTTCTGCACCTTCTTCTATGGAGGCAGAATCAATATATTCCTCTCAGCAGGCAGGTGGCTTCTCTCAGCCAGTGATACATCAGAGGACTGCACTCCGGATATGTTAGTCACTCCTGCCTGGAAATTTCCAGGCTCAATCCAATACACTTCATTGCGATGGATATATCACCCACGTCTTGCCTGGAAAGTTCCAGAATCAATCCAGTTCCCTTCATGGTGAGTGTCAGCACAGTTCTGGTGTGAGTTTGAAGCAGGGGACATACCTCAGTGGCCACATCATTTCTTAAAGACGCCGGTTTCACATTTTACACTTGGAATGGGTCCAGCTTAGACAAATGTTCCTAGAAATGCCTGGCAGGATCATGCAGTGCCCTGCCCCTCCCTGTGTACGGAGCTTCCTTTCTGTGTAACCCCGACTCCATTTGTTTAGCATGGACCCAGAACTGTCTGGAAATGCAGTGCTCATATCTCATCCAGAGTGGATCACCATACCCTTGCATCTCTCTGAATGGACGCAGCATCTGAAAAGCGTCCGCAGAACATCCCTTTATCTGTAATGACAGCAGGAAGTAAAATTTTCACACACATGGTGCAACAATTCCGTGTTGAACAAAACAGTTACATTTCTGCTCTGCCCTACTATTACAGATCCCTTCTCCAAAAAAATCAGTTGACAATGTAACATTCCGTTTCTTTGTAACTCAGCAACCATAAGGGCGTCACCAGTATTGCCGATGGAGTTGATCATCACACTCAGGGAAGAAAAACAGAGGAAATATAACTTAGTCTAAACAGGGACACATCTAAGTTGACATGATATTCAGGAATCTGGGAAAAAGGAAAATTTTAGAATAAGCTCCCATGTTATTTTCCTTCTGGTTCATCAGCAGCAGTTCCTATGTTTGCTTTTCATTTCTCTCTCTCTCTCTCTCTCTCTCTCTCTCTCTTTCTCGCTGGGCATTTCTACATTCATTCAACTAACCTTCACCTCACACATCCGACCATTCCTGATATAAATAGCATTACTTCCCAGTTGCTTTCAATTGCGATATAGGATTACGAGATTCAAAACTTTATCTGTTTTTCTCCCGACAGACGCTGCCATCCTTGCTGAGATTCTCCAATATTTTCAGATGCTGGGGAATTTTATTTCAGATCTCCATCATCCACAGTTCCTTGGTTTATTTCACCTTTAATTCTGTTGTTTCACGAGATGTCTGCGTCACTGGCAGCAATTGTCATCCATCACTAATTGGCGTTGACTGCGATACCATTCATTAAGACAATATGGAGCCAACCTTTTTTTGTCACACTTAGTATCTTTACCAAAGGATTTCAGTGAAATAATTTTTAAAAATCCTGATGGTTTATGGTTGCCATGTGTAAAATGTGGTCTCTTTCCGATTGTTGCTATTTGAATTTAAGTTCTATCATTGGTTCTGGTAGAATTTGAAACAATGCCTTCAGAATCATAACATGGCAAGTGACATTATTATTTTGAAATGAGATCCCTGTTATGAAATAACTGGAGAGACAAGAAAATGTTTGTGGTCAAAATATTTGTAACTGTAAGAGTGGTCTGAAAAGAACTGGAGCCGTAAAATCTGAAGTTAACAAGGGGGCAGATGATTGCTTATTTAGCAACAGCCCTGAGGCAAAGTTGGAGACTGGGGATATTATACTGGTGGGTGTAGGCAATGTTGATAACAGAGAGAATATATAGACATAAAACAGTTCATGGCAAAAGGAAAACGCAAGGGTCTGAACAGTCTTGCTCCTTCTTAGATGTTTATGAGTGATGATTCAGAAATTGATAGAAATGAAGTGGAATTTGTGACTGAAACTGAAGATAATAGGTTATGTATTTGTTAAATATAAATAACAGAAATAGCAATAACCTGCACCATCGCTAATAGAATTGATAGAGATAGGTTTACCAGCAACACCAGCAATAGCGAGGATCGGATCGTAAATTGCCTGAATAATCATCAGTCCGGCTTGTATCTGCAACTCTAACCTTGCCCAATCCTGATAAATCAAGTATATACCCAAGGATAAACAACTGTCCATTGTTGGAACATTCCAGTCAAATGCTGTAAGATTCTGATCCATTGTTGGAACATTCCAATCTGTTGTTCTAAGATTCTCTTCCTCACCCTCTCCCTGTAGCTGCTGAGCCAATCATCTTGAGGATGACGCTGCTGCTGATATTAGGGAAGAACAGGTTGAAGGAAGCCCCTTACTAATAGAAGAGGGAAACCCTCCAATGACACCGTTAGTATCCATGGAGATTGTCATCAATCACAGCCAATGTACAAACAGATCCAGTTAACCCTTTCACTACAATCCTTACAAATCACAACAATACTTGGTCTGGTTGGGATGTTGAAATCGCTCACTATCGGTCTAATAGCATCATCTCCAATTGTAAAGTTAGAGGTGAGGCAGACAGATGATACTTTCTATCCACTAGCTCGATGATCCTACTAGGTTTTGGCAGGGTCGGAATTGCTGGGCTCCCAAGGCCGGCTGTGTCTGATAACCAGGCCTGCTGCATCCTTTCGTTTTATTTATTTATGTTTAACTTTGAAAAATATCATACCATCATTTAACAGCTTAGGTGGGGTTAGGCATTTCTGAGAGGTTCCTACAGTGCCATAAACATCGTAGATACAGTCCTTCCTTGTGGTCCTTGCAGCTGCGGCAATGTCCTGTGGACTGATGGTTAACTTCTTACAGAAGCAGGATTCTTCGTTTTACCTTTCCCCAGTTATTTCTGGGGTCTGAGTAGGATTGGATGTATGGAAATCTCTCCCGGCTGCTGCACTCTCTCTGACATTTCTCTCAGAATTGTGTTTTGATGTTCTTTCCTTCTGGAATGAAGGACTGCATGTGAGACAATCTGTTTCCTGAATTTGTTTTTTGACAATTGTGTGTTTACAGGATGTTACCATATTGGAACAGTTATTGCTTAGTAGTTAAGCAATCTATTATTCTGCTTTTTCGTGTTTTGTCAACAGTAGTTGAATGAATTGTGCTTTGCTTAATGTCGAATATTTTGAACAAGCATTTGCATCTGAAACACAGCACCTCACATTTATCTTTAAAATAAGTAAATGTTCTTTTCAAGACTACCTTCATCATATATGTTGAAATGTGTCTGCTCAGTTCCATAACAAAAAGGAGAGATATTCACGTCTTTATTGACTAATTACTTAATGAACAACATGTTGCGGAAACACAGGATTTGACAGCGGAATGTGCCATGCTGGAGGAGTGATATTTCTATCAGGAATTATATCGCATGGTTAATTCACCTCACAGGTCCAGCCCAGACCGTATAAGCCCAGATGAGATATCTGTTCAACATGAAGCACTGTGCAGACCGGGTTCAGTACAACATAGCAATCAGTCCAGGGTGGAATATAGCACAGGTCCCTCCAGTCCATTATCTATCTGTCCAACACGTGGAGGAGTACAGTACACACCGATGCACTGATTCAATAACACTGACGAAAACGTCTGTCCAGCATGGGGTGATATGCAGTCCAAATCAGTGTCTTGCTCTATAGACGTGGACAAGGCATCTGTACAGTATAGGCAGTTGTGCAGTGAATGGATCTATAAACCTGGAACAGTTACCGTCAAAGTATCTGTTTACATCACCCCACTGCATTGCTCAGTAACACTCTGTTAGATCCCTGCCCAGAGTGAGGAAACTCGCAGCCCATGCTGGAAGTGACAGGATGTGCAGCTCCTATCCATTTACAGCCCCATATGTCCATTGTGCCATGACAAGGGATGCTGTGGGTGTGAACTTCACTGCCTGAGAGAGATGGTGGGGAATCAGTTTAAATATCAACAAACAAAATAATTTTCTGGAAAAAAAGTGAATGGAGATTGAGAGACAACTTCATGGAAGATCATTGGTTTCAGAATGCTGAAATGAAGATATTTTGACAGCATCCTGCAACGTGAGCCAGTATTCCCAGGAACGATGGGTGAATGGGATATTGGTGTGAGTTCGGATGGTGGAGAGTTTTGGGTGAGCATTTGTTCTTCAGCTTTGAAACTGGCAGTGGAGTCAGCGGAATCTTCAACTCATTGGGCAGAAATGAACAATAATTTATCTCAGTGACATTTTCATTGAGTCTGACTGAGGGATTATCTGTACAAGGCCGAGTTAGTTTCCTGGTGCGATCTTATCGAACTCACCACATTAACTACCCACCCCACCCCACGAAGTACTATCATTCAATACCAGCCTAATTCTCCCACCCTTCATGGCTGGAGGTAAACATAATCGCTTGGATGCCCCATGGATACTCCGTGATACCGAGCACTGGTACCATCTTTAAAAGGCCAATTGGCAAACGGTTGAGCTTTCTCAGTTTGGAACTGCCCTGCACAGTGGTATGAGCTCCCCACCCAACTCAGTGCAGGATCTGCGGTCTGAAGAAATGTCCAACAATACAGGACAGTCTTTAACAACCTTCCCCCTTCTGCCAGGATAAGGGTAACCGTCTTCTCTCTGCTCTCGCACACGCATTGAAATCTCTGATAGCATCTACCCCTGAACAATGCTCATGTTCCACCACTCTCACTGGGGCATGCAGCACCTTCTCTCTCTCTCTCTCGCCACTTTGCCCCCACACTATAAACACTGTATGTCTATTATAGCACCTACCCGAACAAGGCTCTTGGTCCATCACTCTCACTGCTGCATGCACCACCTTCTCTCGCTCTCTCGCCACTTTGCCCCCACACTATATACACTGTATGTCTGTTATAGCACCTACCCGAACAAGGCTTTTGGTCCATCACTCTCATTGCTGCACGCAGCACCTTTCCTCTTTCTCGCCTTTCCAATATTCTGGAATATGCCGATTATGGGATGTTCCAGAAAATATTCCAAGTAATTTCCGTTTTCAGGAAAATGTCAATGCACCAGTATGTAACATAAAACGGAAGAGTAGAGATGTATGTTTTTCAAATCACAGCCAATTAAAATCCATCATGAGGCCAATCAACACTTCAAATGTGCTCTAGCATATAATGAGATTGCGGCTTATTTGATGGTTTTCTCAGCTCCGTGTTGCAGGAACTTTCAGTTATTCAACCCGCTGGGTTCCTGTCACTGACGAGACGACACTCAGGTGGTTTTACCGCGGTTTTTTTCAAGCGCCTGTTTGAGGGCTTTTCCCATGGGGACGGACACTCCAAACAATATATTCCATCAGTTTAATTATTTTATGTAATAATAAGCTCATTTTACACAGACTGAACAAAATCTACACTTATGATATAGTTATCAGAAAACAATAACAATTAGTGTTCTGGTTATTTCACTTGTCTCACCTTATTTTATTCAGCCAAATACAGCTTCCAAACACCTATCTCGTGATAAGATACAATTTCCAGCCGAGAACATTTTATCCACAGTGGTTATTTTGACCGTTATCTGAATTGTACCTTTTTCCCTTTTATTTGAAAGTTTCTATTGTCCTTTATCTGTGGCTGTTCCTTTCTGTAGCAATTACACTGACTCCCACTCATTTGGTTGGATGGGGTTGCTTTGTGATGCAAATAGAGGACACAAGCGCAGGTTCAATTCCCCACACTGAAGAGGTTACTATGAAGAGGACGCTCCCTCAACCTCACCCTAACAGCTTAGGTGTGCTGACCCTCAGGTTAAACCACCACGAGTGGTCTTTCTGTCAGGACATAGCAGCCCCATGGTCCTTTGGAACACTATTCGATCATTTTTGCATTTTTTTATCCAAGTTACCATTTGTTTTGCATTATGTTACTGGGTGTTTTGGATCAGTGTCATTTGTACTACTGCAAGCATTTCCCCCACGCTGCATATCCCTGCCCAATAATCCTTGACTCCAGTGTTATCCACGAACCTTTTGTCTGTGCCTCAAAAATATTCAATATCTCTGCCTCCAATGGTCTGCAGGAAGAGATTTCCAAAATCTCACAACACTGAGTCAATAATAAATAACCACATGTGGGTTGTGAGGTTGTTTTTTGTCTCCTTACCTGAGAAAAGATATAATTACATTGGAAGCAGTTCAGAGATATTTCACTTCACGTATTCCAGGGATGAAGGGCATATAACATAGAGGTTTTAATAGATTATTGTTGGAATGAGAGGTGATCTTATTGAAATATGCAAGAATTTTAGGAGCATGGATAAGGTAGATAACCACTGGGTGTTTGTCTAGTCCAAATTTGTCATTGTCATGGAACCTCTACAGTGTGGAAGCGGGATATTGTATCCATTGAGTACACACTGGCCCAATGATCCTGTCCCCTACCCTGACCATGTAATGCTGCATTTTCCATGACTAAACCACATTAATCTACACATCCCTAAGTACTATGGGAATTGAGAATGGTGAATTAACTCTCACCTGCACACCTTTGGACTGTGGGAGAAAACTGGATCACCGGGAGGAAACACACACAGACATGGGAAGAATTGAAGGTTGAAATTGAACTCAGCTCCTTGGTGGTATGAGGCAGCAGTGCTAACCAGAGATCCACCATGCTGCTCCGATACTTCTATTAGTTATATGTGGTTGACTAAAAGAATCTGTCTGACTTGTTCCTATTACTGAAACTGACCCAGTTCTGAGACCTTTATCATCGGCCATATCTCCAACCTGGTTACATTTAAATTTATTGCGGACCGTGGAGGAGCGGTACTAGGAAAGGTAATAGTGACACCCTGCAACCACAGTCAGAACCGGAGTGAGGAGAACTCACAAAGTGGGCATTTATTCAAGTGGGATTTCACTTTCCCAGAAGTTTGTGATGGCTGAATCTTTATATTATATCGAGGCTGGCTTCGTCTGATTTTCCGTAGACAGGTGTCTCAGGGATAATGGAGTTTGGAGAGAAAAGTGCAGCTGGGAACACAATGAGATGAACCATGACCTACATTACTGGTGGAGTAGTGTCGAAGTGCTGATTGACCCACTCATGTCCCTCAGCCCTATGTTCTGAGGTTCCATTCAACCCTTCAGACCTGCTGCACACAGGCAGAATGAGGCCACGCTGATGGTTAGGTCTTGTCATGAAAATGTATTTGTAGAATTTAGGCTGGCTCAACTCCATTTTCTTATTTCCCCCTCGTATCTCTCAACTCGCTTATATGTCCGAAACCAATCCACCCCGTCTGTAAATGAATTCATTGACCCAGTTTCCTCAAATCTCTGGGATCAGGAATTCCAGACATTCACTATCTTCTGAAAGATGAGATTTCTTTACATCTCAGTTTGAAATCGATATCCCTTATTATGTACCAATGTCCCGGAGTGAGACACTCTGCCCAGGTGTGGAACCACATTCTCAACAAATACCTTGTCAAGCCCCCTCGGTATCTTGTCCATTTCGGTAATTTCATGCTCATTCATTTCAAGCACAATGAATAATTGCCTCACCATTTTTTGATGCACTCAATAATTCAACCTTTTCATCCCAGAAACCCACTTAATATACCAATCTAGTTACTTTCTGCATCAGCAGGATGACTTTATATTTCATGCACAGAACCATACCAATCCCTTTGTATTGCTGTTTTGTTGGGACTCCTCTTCATTAAAAAACAGCCTGCCTTTTGGTTGGCAGGGTCATCCTCAAATTCGGATGTGTATTGCAGTCAGATCTCTCCTTCAGGCTCTCAGTATAGATGTGAATAACTGAAGCCATTGGACTGATATTGGTGCAAATCTAGTAGATACATGTGTATCCCAAAGATCAATGAATCCTGACTCTCCAATTTCTATGTGATAACCATCCGTCATTCCATGCTAATATATTATCCATCATACGATGAGATTCTGTCTGGTGGAAGAGCCTTTACTTTGTGATACCTTGTGGAAAATCTCTGGAAAACCTCATGTCTACCAGTTCCCCTTTATCACGCCCGCTTGTTACATTCCCATGGATCTCCAAAAAAAACTTTGCATGATTTTACAAGGCAAAATATAGTTTCCCTTTCACAAAACCATGCTGACTCTGCCTGAACCTTTTCTAAATGCACTGCAATTCCTTCCTTAATAACATACTGTCGCAGATTCCCAGCAACAATGATTAGGCTAAATGGTTCCTGCTTTCTGTCTCGTTCCATTCTTGAAAACAACGCTTTATTGTGGCTTCACGAGTTTTGCTGGAAAAATTCTGTAATCCAGAGCGTTATGGAATGTTTCACACAGTGGCACCAGCCACTCTGTAACGTCTTCTTTTAAAGGCAATTATGAATTACTGCTGACCTGCCTATATTTAGTCTTACTGTTGTTAAAAGTCTTGTACCTTTTGTTCGAGACAGTTCGAGAATTCTCCTATTACAATTTTTTTGATGATTTTGAAATACTTACAGTGCTGTCTCCAGTGAGGATTGATGTCAAGTACTGGTGCAAATTATCTGCCTGCTCCCTGTAGCCACTTCCCCAGTCACACCCTCCGAATGTTCTCCATATACTTTCATGACTTTATTTCTATCAAAGGTCACACACTCATTTTCAACTTTTTATATACACACAGAAAAACTTATGATACTTGTTTATATACTTCTTGTCAATTTATTTACATTATATCTTTTCATTTTTTGCGTCTATTTCTTGTGTTTTTCCTCGGTTTCTCGAATTATACAGTCATATTGCACTCAAACACTTCCTCCAACCTGCCCATGCTGAGCAGGTTTTCCAAGCTAAACTGGTTCCATCTGATTGCATTTGGTCCGCATGTCCCGAAACAGTTCCCATTCCTACGTTTGTGCAACTGTATGTTAAATGTTGTCCCTGTAATTGCATCGACCAGCTCCTCTGGCAGCACATTCCATACACAGACCTCCTCTGCGTGCAAAAGTTGTCGTATTATCCCTGATAAATCTTCCCCTTTTCACCTTAAAGCTGCATCCTATATACTTGGTGTCCCCTATCGTGTGGAAAACACCTTGGCAATTCAACCTATCCATGCCTCCCATGATTTTATAAAATGGCACAGTGGTTACCACTGCTGCCTCACAGCGCCTGAGACCCGCGTTCAATTCCCGACTCAGGCGACTGACTGTATGGAGTTTGCACGTTCTCCCCGTGTCTGCGTGGGTTTCCTACGGGTGCTCCGGTTTCCTCCCACAGTCACAAAGATGTGCGGTTCAGGTGAATTGGCTATGCTAAATTGCCTACAGTGTTAGGTAAGGGGTTAATGTAGGAGTATGGCTGGGTTGCGCTTCCGCGGCTCGGTGTGGACTTGTTGGGCCGAAGGGCCTGTTTCCACACTGTGAGTAATCTAATCTAATCTAATGTAATCTCACCTCTCCACGTTCTTCATTCCATTTGCAACTGACTTCAACAACAAACATTCACTAATAAGCATTGCAAATTTGAAACAATATTTTAAAAATGACAGGTAAACAACACTCAGTCCAAACTTCATACTGTGATTTGTTTCTCTCCATGTTACAGAACTCTGGCAGGTGAAACTCTTACCAGTGCCAATAAGAGGTGAAGAAAATAAATTCTTTTGCCTAAAGGGGATAATGATCTCTACAGTGAAAACATTTCTCTCGCCAGAGCTATGTAAGAAAGGGAATTGCTATACCACACGGTCAGCTTGCAGTTGCCTTTAGTACAGTGAGATGAAGGTTGAGAATACTGTTTGAAATTTGGGTTATTTAGTGCAAAGGGGAAGAAGTGTTTTCAATAAAGTTTACTCCGAGAAGGAAACTTTCTGGAGTGAGATGAATGGAGAGGCCAAACCACACTGAGACCAGAGGCAAAGTGGCAGCAAAAACGGAGCTTGATGCTACTGCAGGGAAGGTAGACTTGATCAAAGAACTTCAGTTGTAATGGGTAGGGACCATAATGTCGGAGAATGTGCTCTGTAATTGGCGAGGGACGACCTGGAATCAGAAATCGGAGACAAGCAGGGAAGAGGATGTAGCAGCAGTGGCAGGGGTATTAAGATGTAATTGAGGAAGCACAATTGAAATTCATGCCTCGCATCTGCTTCCGGTCCCAGGGATAAATGCCCTAAATCTGGGCACACACTAATGCTCGTTAATTTGTGATTGAATCGTGTCCTTGAAAGACTTTGTGAACCACGGGTGGTTCATCTTCTTTCGAGTCTTTCTTTTCGAACAGAAACAATAATTTCTGAGCAGTATGGGATATCTGCGTGAATGTATGCCCATGTATACCTACTGACCTTCCTCTGGGTGTAATTCCACATCACTACTCAGACCAGATGTGAGATAGAAATCCTCAGTTTAGATGTTTGTTTCTATTCAATCATTCGGGGGAGCTTCTGCATGTGGCTGAACATATGATCAGCGGAGACTGACTCAATCACACCTCCCAGCTGAAGCAACAATTCACTTGTACTCTTTCAATCCTGACATTGCTGCTCACAATGCAGTCTCCCTTACACTGGTGAGACCAAACAGAGACTCCAATGAGGAACATTCCCACTCTGACTGGAGGAAGCACCCTGACCTTCTCACTGCTTACCATTTCAATAACCTTCCATGCTCTCATGCTGACATTTCGGTCCTGAGCTGCTGCAATGTTTCAATGAAGCACAACCAAAACTCGAGTAATACCTCACTTTACGCACTGTGCGTTACAGGAAGTAGGTGTAACATTTATTTCCATAACTTCACAGTCTGAACCCATTATGGCTGTTCTCCATTTTACATACATTCTGCTTTCTGGTTTCCCTATGACCTTGTCTATGTCTTGTTTATACTGCAGTCAGTAGAGAGAAATCATTTCTCCCATTCACACTTTAATATACATCCAATTTACATCTGTTTCTCTTTCACCACAATCAAAAGCCCCTCCTCTGTGACATTGCATCTCCACATGCTCTGCTTCCCATCATCCCTCGTCCACAATTGTCAAGGGACTAAAACGTCCTTTTCAGTCCTGAACAAGGGTCAAGCTGGACTTGAAATACCAACTCTGTTTCTCTGTCTCCACAGATGCTTCCAGACCTGTTGAGTTTCTCCAACAATTTCTTGTTTTGAACAGCTTGAAAACGTGTATCAAAGCTGCTCAAACCCCTGTCCAACATGGAGCATCATAAACTGGGAAATGAACAAAAATGCAACATGTACAAATTCATTCGTTTGGAAATTTCTTAAGATTGGCATCATTGTCACCACAAAGTTCTTAATCAAGGCCATGTGGAGATGCATTTACAATATTAAAACCGACAATGGCACAACTGGACGGAAAAAAATCAGATGAATATTAGAATTGAAATCTTCATAGTGTCAAAACAAGCCTTTTGGCAGAATAAATTCACACCGATCCTGTGAAGACTAAACCAACCAGACCCATTCCTCTCTCCTATATTTACGTTTGACTAATGGACCGAAGCGGCAAATTCCTAAAGACTGGAGGTAGTTCAGCAAGGCCAATAACGTGCCCAATTTTGGAGTGTGGATGTGAACTGGAGCATGCTGAAAAAAAACGACTGTCACAGATTCCAGTAATAATGGTTAGGCTAAATTGTTCCTGCTTTGTCTCTCGCTCCATCCTTGAAAAGAGGCGCCATATTGGAGCTTCACGAGTTTCCCTGGAAAGTGATGGAATATTTCACACAGTGACACCAGTCACTCTGTATCCTTTTCCTTCAAAACTGATTATGAATTACTGCTGACGTGCCTATTCTTAGTCCTATCTGTTGTTAAAAACCTTGTACATTTTGCTAGAGTTAGTACGAGAATCCTCCTATTACCATTTTCTTGATGATTTTGAAATACTTACAGTGTCTTCCCTGTGAAGATTGATGTCAAATACTGGTCTAAAATATCTGTCTGTTCCCTGCAGCCACTTCCCCAGTCACACCGTCCGAATGTTCTCCATATACTTTCCTGACATTCTTCCGACCAAATGTCACACACTCATCTTCAACATTTTACGTACACACAGAAAAGCGTGTGATGCTTAGTTTTATATTTCTTGCCAATTTATTTACATCATATCTTTTCATTCATTTTCAGTCTATTTCTTGCTTTTTCCCTTGTTTTCTAGATTTATACAGTCATATTGCACTCAAACTTTTCATCCAACCTGCCCATGCTGGCCAGTTTTTCCAAACTAAACTAGTTCCATCTGATTGCATTTGGTCCGCCGGCCCCGAAACGGTTCCCATTCATATGTTTGTTCAAATGTCTTTTAAATGTTGTCGCTGTTCTTGCACCTACCAGCTCCTCTGGCAGCTCCTTCCATACACACACCTCCTTTGCGCGAAAAACTTGCCATTTTGTCCCTGTTGAAACTTCCCCTTTACACCTTAAAGCTTTATCCTCTCTTGTTCGTCTCCCCTGTCGTGTGGAAACGACCTTGGCAATTCATCTTATCCATGCCTCGCATGATTATATTACCTTCCATAATGTCACTTCTCAACGTTCTCCATTCCATTTGAAACTAACTTCAAGAACCAGCATTCAGTAATAAGCATTGCAAATTTGAAACAACATTTTTAAAATGACAGTTAAACAACGCTTAACTCAAACTTCATACTGTGATTTGTTTGTCTCCATGTTGCAATACTAAGGCAGTGTGAAACTCTTACTAGGGCCAATAAGACGTCAAGAAAATAAATTCCTTTGTCTAAAGGGAGTGATGATCTCTCCAATGAAAACGTTTCTCTAGCCAGAGCTAAGTTAGGGAATTGTTATACTACACGGTCAGCTTGCAGTTGCCTTTAGCACAGTGAAAGAAAGGCTGAGAATACTTTTTGAAATTAGGATTATTCAGTGCAACGAGGAAGAGGTGTTTCCAATAAAGTTTACTCCAAGAAGGAAATTTTCCAGAATGAGATGTGAGTGGGAGGTGTAAATCAGCATGAATGGAGAGGCTGAACCACATAAGATTAAAGCATCATTTACAGTTCTGAACAAGGGTCAAGCTGGACTTGAAATACTACTTCTATTTCTCTGTCTACGCAGATGCTGCCAGACCTGCTGAGTTTCTCCAGCAATTTCTGGTCTTGAACAGCTTGAAAGACGTGTATCAAATCTGCTCAAACCCCTGTCTAACATGGAGTCCCATAAACTGGTAAGTGAAGAATAACACAAGATGTACAAACTCATTGGTTCTGAAATTACATAAGATTGGTATCATTGACAATACAAAGTTCTGAATCAAGGCCATGGAGAGAAACAGAGAGAAACAGTTACAATGTTAAAACCGAAAGTGGCACGACTGGACGGAAAAGATTCAGATGAAGATTAGAATTGGAATCGTTGCAGTGTGGAAACAGACCCTTCGACCCAACAAGGCCACACCGAACCTCTGAAGACTAAACCAACCAGACCCATTCCCCTATCATATATTTCCCCCTGACTAATGGACCTAACCTGCACATTCGTGAACACTATTGGCAGTTCCGCAAGGTCAATTACCTGCACATTTTTGGATTGTGGATGGGAACCGAAGCATGCGGAAAAAAAACTCACACAGACACAGGGAAAATGTGCAAGACTGCTGCCAAAGGATGGAATCAGACCTGAGTCCCCAGCGCTGAGAGGCAGCTTCGCTCTCCACTGAGCCACAGTACTGCCTCACGGAAAATATTTAGGGGTTTTCAGAAACATGACAAGTAAGAGGTGTGACACCATGGATAGACACTCAGAGGAATTTGAATATTAAGATGGAAGTGTTACCACATCCGCAACCAGAATAGGTCACGGGGTGATGGGTGAATGGGTCTCGGTGTGAACTGGGGGACAGACAGCTGAATTGCATTGCAGATATTACAGCTCAAACCTGGAAATTCATGTGGTACTGTAGATCACAGCTGGTCAGAAGGAAAATTGTATTCACTTACAACCTGTAACGTTTGCCCAGTCTAATCTTTCAGTCTATTATTCCCATTATCGGATCGGTGATTCAATTACGCTATACCAGGATCAGAACCATGTGTACCTAAAACTGATGACAATCCAGTTACTGCTATCACACTGACTACTGTACTTACATTCCAAACAGCAGGACTAATATCTGATAGAGAGGGCAACACGATTACAAAGCAAACAGATCAGATCGAAGTTCTGCAGTCCTGCCACATCCAGTCAGAAATGGTGTTGAACCATGGAACAACTGACAAGAGAAAATCATTCCACAAATATTATTTGAAAATAATATTCATTTGGATTAGGGCGTCGCTGACGAGGTCAGTATTTATTGCCCAGAGGACTGTTTAGAGTCAATGACATTGCTGTGTGTCTGGAGTTACATGTGGGCCAGAGCAGGTATGGATGGCAGTTTCATTCCCTATAGGACATCAGTGAATCAAATTATTTCTCCCACAATCAGCAATTGATTCATGATCATCATTAAACTCTTAATCCCAAGCATTTATTGGATTTGAATTCCATCATGTACTATAACAGGATTCGAACTCAGGTCACCAGAACATTACTGGGGTTAGCAAGGCCAAAAACCTGTACATTTTTGGATTGTGGGAGGGAACATATCAGCAGAAACATCACTTGGCTATAGCTTTAACGTTCCGTGAAAAAATGGAAACTTCCTGCACATCAGTGTAAAAGACAATTGCATACACCATTCTCAGCCAGAAGTGTTGCATGGATGATCCCTATAGAAGCACAGATGCCAGACTTCAAACAATTCGATTCGTTGCACGTAACATGGAGAAGCAGCTGAACACAATAGATACGACAAAGGCAATGGGTCCTGACACCATTCCTGCAATAGAACGAAAGACTTGTGCTGCACAACAAGCCGTGTCTCTGTGGAAGCTGTTTCATTCCAGCTCCAACACTGACATTTCTCTGGCAACGCGGAAAATTACACAAAAATGTCCCGACATCAAGAGGAGAATAATTACAATCTGACCAATTACTACCCCTTCAGTCCCATCACGATAATCACATTGGTGGGACTTCCTTTGACGGAACTGTCGACCAGCACAGAAATAACTTGCACAGTGCTGTGTCCGATCGGCCCCCATGTGGAGACGGTGTTGTGTGAAAATGTCGCTGGATTACTAATCCAGACCAGAATAATGCTCTGGCCGCTGGTGGAAGTTAGAAGCAATTAATAAAATATCGAGATCTAAAATCTGGTGCCAATAATATTGACCTTGAAGCGCATGTCAATTGTCAACGTAAATTTCCTTCCCCAGTGTACATTCAGGAAGTGAATCTCCCGTGCTTTCCTGGTCGAGCCAAAAAGTGACTCCAGACACACAAACATGTGCTAAACTCTTCAATGGTCTCAGAAGCGGCCATGCAAGGCCGTTATATCAAACTTCTCCGAGGTCTTAATGAATAAAAATGAGATAACACCTTGCACCAGCCTCTGTATCGGAAAATGGAATAGGAAGCACAGTCCTGTCGACACTGCAGAGACCTCCTTCCTTACATCTAAGAGGTTATGACAACATTAACAGAGCTTTCCCAAAGACTGCACAGAAACATCGCGAAATGAGGAGGCCTTTCAACACATTGAGCTTTCCTCACTCTAGGTTTAGACCAAACAATTCTTCAATTAACTATTCCCTAACACTATATACTGTATATCCTTTGAAGTGATCATATATCAGAAAAATATGAAGTAGGAACTTTGGTCCGTCAATTTTGCTCTCCCATTCAATATAACAATGGCTGATCCTGTATCTCCACACCAAACACCTGCTGCAACTTCATCCCTTTAGTGTCTCGAAATCCTTATTTATATTCAGTGCCTTAGTTTCCACAGTCTTATGATGGACAGAATTCCACAGGTTCACCAGACTGCGAGTGGAGACATTTATTCTCATCTCAATGCAGAGTGGCTTGCCTGTACCTGATATTGTGACCCTTGTTTTAGACGTCCCAGCCAGTGGAATTATCATCCCTGCTGAGAATCTGTTTCACCCTGTCAGAGTTTTATATATTTCCCTGAGATCTCCACCCATTTTCTTAAACTCCATGGAATACAGGCCCATTCACCTCAAACTCTGCTCCCACAGGAAGCCTGTCATCCCAGAGATCAGTCTGGTCATCCTTCACTGCAATCCCTCAATGTCAGGTTTGTGCTTTGTCAGATGAGGAGACCAGTACTGAACACAAATTGCGCAATGTTCGAGATGGGGGCTCACCAAGGCCCTGTGTAGCTGTCGTAAGACACACCTGGGCTCAAATCACCCGAAAATGAAGGTCAACACATCATTTATCTTTCTACCTGCTTTCTGTTGCAGCAGTATTGCGTTCTGTGACTGGTGTACAAAGAGATCGAGATCCTTTTCAATGATACAGCTCCCCACTTGGTGGGTCTATGTATACTGGTCAGAGTTTTAATATCAATCTCAGTATTGATTTATGGCTTCAAAACTCACTGCCCTGCATGGACCTTGGAGTTTGGTGCTGAAGAAGTCAACAAATGTATACACATAAGTATCTTCATGCAGCAACGTTTTTACCTTAATTCCTTTTGAAATGCTAGCTTGTTCGTCTATTTTTCCAACCAAATTGCTTCATGTTACGTCTATCCACATTGTTCTTCATCTGCCACGTATTTTATCATTTCGTCCACCTGTCTCAATCATCCTTGAAACTTTTTTTTATATCCTCCTCACCCACTCACAATCTCAGTCAGGTACCATCAGCAGATTTGGAAAGATGACTTTTAATACACATGAACAAATGTCTGATCTGTTTTCTGAATAGATGGCGCCCAAACAGCAATTCCTGGATTATCCCGCTAGTCATTGCTTTCTGCTGCAAAATATCTGGAACGGTTTATGCTGATTCACTTTTTCCTGTCAGCTCTCCTATTCTCAACCCATGCCAGTATATTAGATCTCGCTGTTAGACACTGTTATGGGCCAGGACAGACCCCCTGAAATCATTTCAAGGAAGTAGCACAGACCCAACGTTTGCTCGTTGACTTAAGCAGGTGTAAGGCGGATATTCCAGGAGTGATGCAGCTGGTCAAATCGCTTAGTTTTAAACAAAACAGAATGTTTTTGCAAGGTTACTGAGTGAGACACAAACACAAGAGGATACAATACAGAATAACTTAACCCAACCGACAACCAAACAGATTATCCCAACTTAATGAAGGTGTTTCAAGTACTTGATATAACATCCCATGGCAAAACCGAAAGGAAAAAAAAAACAAATAAACCCAGTTGCTTACAGGAGAGTTGTCAGAGAGAGTGACGAACAACATTGACCTGCTTCTCTGGGTCCGGGAGCTTCACAACTGGCTGCCTGCTTTAAGTAAACAGCCAGACTGCGGAAATCAGATCAAACAAATCAAAGCAGAGGAGCTGAATTAGGATAACTGGCCACTCCACTTTCTTCCGAACAGAAGAACTTGGAGCAGGAGGAGGCGGTCTGGTCCTCTCCCATTCAATAAGATCAAGACTGATCTACTCGTGGACTCTGATCTAATTTCGCGCGCAGTTACCATATCCCTTATTTACTTTATTATTCAAACAGTATCTACCTTATTTTTAAATACATTTACTGAATTAGTATCAACTACCTAACTAGGCAGGGAATTCCAGAGATTACAAACCCCTGGGTGAAGAGGTTCCTTCTCAACTCAATCCTAAATCTACTCCCTCTAATGTTGAGGTCATTCCCTCTTGTCCTAGCTTCACCTGCCAGTGGAAGCATCCTGTCTACTTCTATCTTATATACTGACTGCATAATTTTATATGTTTCTATGAGATCATCCTCTCATTCTTCTAAATTCCAATAAATATATTTCCAATACGCTAAGTCACACCTCATAAGCCAACCCCCTCACCTCTATAATCACCCGAATAAACCAACTCTGCACCCCCTCCAGTGCCAGTATACCCTTCCTGAAGTAAGGAGACCAAAACTGCATGCAGTACTCCAGGTGTGGCCTTACCAGCACTCTGGACAGCTGCAACATAACCTCCCTGCTTATAACGTCAATCCGTTTAGCAACGATGGGCAACATTCTATTTGCTTTCCTCAGTAATTGCTGTAACTGCAGACCAAACTTCTGTGATTCATGCACATGGACACCCAGGTCCCTCTGCACACCAGCATGCTGCAACGTTTTACCATTCAAGTAATAATCCTTTTTATTGGCACTCCCAACAAAATGGATCGCATCATATTTATCAATATTGTATTCCATCTGCCAGACCTTTACCCACTCACTCTATGTTCATCAATGAAGTCTCACAATCCTCTGCATGCTTTGCTTTTAAACGTATCTTCGTGTCATCTGCAAAATTTGACACACTATACATTCTCTCCAACTCCAAATCATCTATATAAATTGTGAATAATTGTGGCCCCAACACTGATCCCTGAGGCACACCACTAAGTATTGATTGCCAGCCAGAATATCACTCACTTGCACTCACAATTTGCTTTGTTAGTCAAGCAATCCTTTATCTATACTGATACTTTACCCATAACGTCATGCACCATTTTCTTATGCAGCAGCTTGTTGTGCGGCAACTTGTTGAAGACCTTTTGAAAATCTAGGTACACCATAGCCACCGGGGTCTCGTTGTCCACTTTGCTCGTATTAACTCCATAGATTTCCAAAAGACTTGTTAAACATGACCTGTTCTTCATGAACCCATGCTGCATCTGCACAATGGGACGATTTCTATTGAAATGCCTTGCTATTTCTTCCTTGATAATACACTCAAGCAGTTTCCCAACTACACAGGAAAAGCTAACTGGCCTATAATTTCCCATATTTTGTTTACCTCCCTTTTTAAACAGTGGTGTCACATGTGCTATTTTCCAATCTTCTGGGAATGCCCTGGAGTTCAGCAAATTTGATCAAACTGCCAAAATTGCATTTACTATTTCTCCCACGATCTCTTCTAGAACCATGGGATGCATTCCATCATGACCAGGAGACTTGCCTACCCTCAGCTCCGTTAGCTTGCCCCACGCTATCTCTTCCATAATAATGATTGTTTCCAAGGTCCTCACCGACCTCCGCCGCTTCGGCAATTACTAGCATGCTATTAGTGTCCTTCACTATGATGATACAAAACACCTGTTCAATGCCTCGGTCATTTCGTCATATCCTATAACTAAATGACTCTTCCCATCCTCTGAAGCACCAACATTTACTCAAGTCATTTTTTTTTATTTTATATATTTATGGTATATACCATCATCTATCTATCTTTATATACTGTACTTGTTTTTTTGTTTTGTTTTCTCTAGTGTTCTATCATATTTTTCTTTATAATTCATTTTGTGGCTTTCTGTTGACCTTTATAGTTTTCCCCAATCATCTAGGTTTCTGGTGTTCTTGGCCACTTCGCATTCCTTCTCTTTCAATTTGATAGCGTCCCTTATTTCCTTAGACACAATTGACAGATTACCCATTTTCTTAGAGTCCTTCCTTGTCACTGGAATATACTTTTGCCACGGAAATTAAAAATCTCCTTTGAAAATTATCCACTGCTAGTCAACTCTCCCATCATGAAGTATTTGTTTCGAGGCGACTTTCGCCAACTCCTACTTCATTGTATTGTAGTCTCCCTTGCTGAAGCACGGGACCCTGGTATTGGATTTTATCTTCACACTCTCCATCTGTATTCGAAATTCAACCATACTGTGATCTCTCCTTCACTATGATATGAATAATTATTCTTGTCTCATTGTACATCACGAGACCTATGATACCTTGATCCTCACTATGCGTGCGATTATTTTATACTTGAAAACATTCCCAAGTAGTCAAACCCAGACTTTTTGGATTCGTTGCTTTTAAGACATCCATGAAAAATAAAACAAGGACAGGATAAACTTGTTAAAGGTGTAGCATTGTCACAAAACAAGACTTGGGACTTCATCAAAAATGTTTCTGATAATCCAAATTCACTGCATCCATTGCTGCGCCGTAATTTATTTCTCAATCAGTTTCTCAAATATGATTTGCCTTTAATAAATCGTCAATGACTTTTCCTGTGTTCATTACTTTTACATTAATGTAATTTTCAAAGTTCCCTGGTAATTCGTCCTTTCTAATAGACTTTTGTATAGTCCTGATTGTTTTTTTGGTGCTCAGCAGACTGTGATTCCCTGCCTCATTTAGCAATACTGGGGTTACATTTGCTGCTGTAAAATCTGTAAATTCAGTTCAGGAATCATCAAGCATTTTGAAGAGGATAAACAGAGTATTCATTATTACCTTGGCCACCTCCGTTAGTAATCAACGAGAAGATAAACAGGTAATGGGGAATTATCAGATTTCAGTCAATATAATTTCTCTAAAACTGTTTATGTACAATTTGATTCTATTTACTTTTTCTCAGTAGATTGAGATGTGCTTGGAATTTACTTTTTGAAATGCTTTCTTTTGTGAAGGCAGAACTGAAGTGGTTGCTTCATCGTGTTGCATTTTCCTGTTCTCCGTTCTCTGGTTTCAGCTACAATAATCTTCTCTCACATTTCACCTTGTATACTCCATGTTGAGAAGCTTTTACATTTCACTCTTGTTAATGTACGCTTCATAAACCCATCATTTCCTGTCTTAAGCTGCTCAGTGATTGACCTTTAACAGTCATACAATCACAGAAGCATACTCTGTACAGTCAGAAATACAGTACAATTTACATTATTCCCACTTTCAAACATCAGGCCGGTAGGCGCTAGTGTTATGATACTTCAAGTGCTTATCCAGGTACCTTTTCACGGCTGTGAGATGACCCACAATAACTTCCCTCAAAAAAGTGTATTCCAGACACCAACATCCTCTGGTGAAAAACATCCTGAAATCCTCTCTAAACCTCAAACCCTTCACTTTAAAAGTGTCCTCCTTTGTTCTTGACCCTCTGACTTCAAGGAACCGCTGCTGTCTATCCACCCTGTCCATGTCCTTTATAATCTTACCCTACGGAATCACGTTCCCCTCAGTATTCTCTGCTCCAAAGTAAACAACCTGAGCTTATCCAGCCTCTCTCTAAAGCTGATATGCTCCACTGCAGGGAACATCGTGGTGACTCTCCTCTGTGCCACTTTCAGTGCAATCACATCTTTCCTGTAATGTGGAGCCCTGAACTGCACACAATATTCCATCTTAGCCTAACCAACTGTTATATAGCTCTTGTAATCTATGCCTCGATTAGTAAAGGCTATGCCTATTGTCTCCAATTACTTCTTAACTAATCTGTTACCCAGTCCCGTCACAATCAAGGATGTGTGTAAAAGCATCCTCTGAAATTCCGAGCCTGCTGCCATTTATTGGGTCCGCCTCTGTCTGATTTCTTCTTCCAAAGTGCATCACCTCATATTTTTCAGGATTACATTCCATCTGCCATTGATCTGCCCATCTGACCATTCAATCTGTATCTTCCAGTAACGTTAGACGTTCCTCCTCACTGCCAACCACCCGAGTAATCTATGTGTCAGACACAAAGCTAATTATTACACTCTCTCCATGCCCCTTCACATTCACATCTATATCAATTATGAATACCAAAAATAATACGGGACATATCACTGACACACAAACAGTCTTTAACAGCCACCGATCTTCCGCAATAGTTTCTCGCACACTGATCTGCTACTCACTGGTATGTAGGTCCCTGGTTAATCTCTACAAACCTTCCCATAAAAGGTGCTTTCCAGTCCTCGGTACGTACCTGTGACCAGATTGCATTTAAACATTTGCATCAGTGCCTTTCATCCCTTGTCTCCAACAGCAGCCTGAGGTGTAACTGAGCTGGACCTAGGGACCTGTCCAATTTTATAACAGTCAAAACTATCAAGCAAGCCCTGTACACATCTTACATCAATCTGCTCAAGAGCCTCTCAGTCCATCTTCTGGAATTCTGTCCCTACATCCTCCTTCTCCCAAGTAAAACAGACATGAAGCTCTCATATATTAATCTATCAATGCCCACCAGATTCACAACCAGATTCGCGCCTTGATCTCAGGCCAAGTTTCGTCAGGAGAAAACCTTACTATCTGAGGCATGAATCGGGAGAATGTCCATTCAGTATGTGGGATCGGTATATTTTATTTAGATCCAGACAGCAAAATTGTATACAATGCTCCAGGTGCAGTCTCGCCAGCACTCTGTGTAACTAGTGCAGAATGTTTTTATTGCTGGTTGGAATAAAGTACTGCAGAAGCTGGAATCTGTAATGAAACTAACACATGCTAGACATCACAGTAAGTCAGACAGCATCCGTAAAGAGAGAGCAAGTTAATGCTTTGAATCTAGTTGACACTTCATCATCTGTATTCGGATTCCCTTTAAATGAAGGCAAACTTAACTTTTACCTTCCCTGTTTGTGTATGTTCCTCCCAATACACTTTGCTTTAATGTTTTCTGCTAACATTCAGTAACTACCAGTTTTAAAATACTTATGGAGAAGAACAGTCCTGACATAAATGATAAAGTTCCAAATTGAATCAGGCCAACTTTGAACGCTTTATATTGGCAATTTCAAAAGCTGCTTGAGAGAAGCTTGTGGCAGGAAAGGTGGAGGCCTTCACAAATGAGATTACAGAGTCTAGAGAGAGTATGTTCCAGTTCATGAGCAATGCAAGGCTGGTAGGTGTCGGAAATGCTGGATGGTGAGCGGAATTGAGGTTCTGTTCAAGAAAAAGACGGAAGCATATGCTAGGTATAGATAGGAGGAATCGAGTGAATCCATCGAGGAGTACTAGGGCTGTAGGCTAATACTAAAGAGGGAAATCAGGAGGGTAAACTGGGGGCGTAAGATATCTTTCGAAAATAATGTAAGGGACAATCCAAATAGATTCTACCAATGCATTTAGGTCAAAAGAGTAACGAGGGAGAAGAGAGGGCCCTTTAAAGATCAGCAAAGTGTCCTATGTGTGGAACTACAGGAGATTGGTGAGATTTTACATAACTATTTTGGATCAGTATTTACTTTGGAGTAGTATATGGAAGGTAGAGATCTTGAGGAAATAAATGGTGATATCTTGAAAAGTGTCCATATTACTGAAGATGAGGAGCTGGCCATCTTAAAAGGCATTAACGTGCATAACTCCCTCTGACCTTTTATGTGACTCTTGGATAGACACTTGGAAGTTAGTACAATGAAGGGCACATAGGTTAGTCTGATCTTAGAGTAGGAGAAACTGCCAGCACAACATCAACAGCTCAAGGGCCTGTACTGTGCTGCACTGTTTTGTGTTCTATGACCTGATTGGGTATACCCCAAAATCTTATGGGAAGCTAGGGAAGACATGATTTGATATCTGGCTGACATACTTTTATCATGGACAGCCACAGGTAAGGTTGTGTCATTGTTTAAGAACAGTTGGTAAGGAAAAGTGAGGAAACTATAGACCGCTGGTCCTGATGTCATTGGTGGGTAAGTTGTTGGAGGGAATTCTGAGGGACAAAATTTACTTGTGTTTGGAAAAGTAAATTCTGATTAGTGATAGTCAACATGACTTTGCATGTTGGAAATCTTGTCTCACAAATTTGATTTAGTTTATTGAAGAAGTGAAGAATAAGATTGACGAAGGCATTAAAATAGAACTGTGGAATAGAATATGGACTTTAATAAGGCATTCAAAAAGGTTCCACACGGTAAACTGTTAAGCATGGTTAGATCGCATGGAATACAGGGAGAGTTGTAGGTAATTCCCTCAAAGGTAAGAGATGAAGGTAATGCTGGTGCGGGATATTTTATTTGGACTGGAGGCCTGTGACCAGCAGTCTGCCACAAGGATCTCATGGGTTTTGTCATTTATGTAAATGATTTGGATGTGAATATTAGTAGGAATGGTTAGTGAGTTTACAGATAACACCAAAATTGGTGAGGTGGTAGACAGTAAAGATGGTTAACTCAGAGTAAAAAGAGACCCTGATAAGATGAGCCAAAGTGCCGAGGAGTGGCTGATGGAATTAATGTCAGACAAACGGATGGTGATACATTTTTGTGAGCCAAATTGGGTCAGCACTTCTAGGCAGGATCCTGGGAAGTGTTTCCAAACACAGACAGCTAAATAGAAAATATAGAAACCCTGCATTGTGGAAACAGGCCATTTGGCCCATCGAGTCCACAGTGACCCTTGAGATGACATGCTGACCAACACACCCATACTTTACTCCAGTAACTCTACATTTCCCTTAGACAATCCAGCTAACCTGCAGTTTAGTGAGGCTACTGAACCTATCCTGTGCATTTTTAGACTGTTGGAGGAAAACCAAACACCAGAAGGAAACCCAAACAAACACTGGGAGAAATTGTAAACACCGCATAAAGAATCACCAAGAGATAGAATCGAACCCAGGTCATTGGTGGTCTGAGGCAGTAGGTTTGGCCACTTTGCCACCTAACGACCATCGGAGTGAGTGACTGATTCCTCCCACTGTCTCTGGATCTGTCACATCTCTTCAGATGATGTCGAATTCCAGCGTGGTACCTCTGTCAAGCCCTCCTTTACTTTCTACCCTGGATTCACATTCTAATGGACAGGGCCTTAAGCTGTGACTAACACATTTCCTGCATATCTGCCCTCAACCCTTCCCCTCCCTTCCAGATCAAGTGTTCCATTAATTCTGCAGCATGCAAGATAATTGCTGATCTAAAATAAAACAAAGAGCTGTATACACTGGAGATCGGTAAACAATACTTTTCTGATGAAGACTCCTCAGATTTGAAACATTGACTTTGTTCTCTTCTGACAAAGGATTGTGAGAAAATGACAACTGGAAATGCACTTAATTCTAAAGTGAATTCCTGATGAAGGATTTATGCCTGAAATATCGTCTTTCCTGCTCCACGGATTCTGCCTGACCGGCTGTGCTCTTCGGGGGCCACAACTTTCGACTTTCTTCCTTCAGATGCAACCAAACCGGTTGAGTTTTTCCTGCAAATTCTTGTGTATATAATTTCCTATTTATAACATAAGCAAAGCTTTCCCTGCAGCATTGCCTTCCATGCACATCTCCCACCAGTGTTTGCTTCTCCTTCTTGATTCTAAGCTGCAGTCAAACTGTTTCTGTGTAAAAACTGAGCACCGGGGTGAGTTTAATGGTAGATTCAGCGAGATTTGTCTTGATTCCTTTCTCGATGTTACAAAATCTCGCTGCATTTTGTTCGAAAAACGCACGTATATGAAAGGCAGAGAAGGATGTGGGCCACGTGCAGGGATATGGAGTGAATGTGGACCATTTTGGTCGGAATGGACCAATTCTGGCTGAAGGGTCTGTCTCCATGCAGTAGGGTTGCACGACTGTAAATGAAAGTAGTTTGGGATATAGACGCGAAGGGGGGGGGGGGGAGATGGTGGGGGGCGGGGTGTGAGAAACAATGTCATGTAAATGTATGTTCACTGGTTTCAAAATATTGCATGTAGACATGTCGATAGCATCTGACAACATAAGCCAACATTACCAGGAATGATGGGGGAATGGGATATTGGTGTGAGTTGAGATGATAGAGAGATTTCGACGAGGACTTGTTGTGCTGCTTTGTACCTGGGAGTGGGGTCTGCAGAGTTTTTGACTCTTGGCTAAATCTAACACTAATCTCTCTCAGTGTCATTTACACTGAGTGACAGAGGGATTGGCTGTATGAGACTGACCGAGTTTCCTGGTGCTGTCTTATCAAACTCACCTCATTAACTACCCACCCCACCGCATGGTGTCCCTGTCATTCAATGCCAGCCTAATTCTTCCACTCATCATGGTTGGAGGTATTCACCATCGCTGGAAATCCCTGGATATTCCGCGATCCCTGGCACTGATGCCAAAAATAAACGCCGGTGGGCAAATAATTGAGCTTTCTCAGTTCGGAGATGCCCTGCCCAGTTTAGGCCGAGCATGGCAGATGAGACAATAGTCAATAGACAATAGACAATGGGTGTAGGAGTAGGCCATTCGGCTCTTCAAGCCAGCACCAACATTCATTATGATTATGGCTGATCAACCACAATCCGTATCCTCGTCCTGCCAAATCCCCGTCACCCTTGATTCCACTATCTTTAAGAGCTCCATCCACCTATAAGGGGCAATTACACCACGGGTTTGTCGACAGGGGCATTGATGTCCTGGAGAATGGGGTAGTAGAGAGGGGGACCATTCTCTTCTCGAAGGGAATCACACCACCAGACCCACCGAGCATGGTCTGAGCTCCCCACCCAGCTCAGTGCATTATCTGCGGTCTAAAGAAATGTCCAGAATAACAGGACACGCATCAAAAACCTTCCCTACTCTGTCAGGATAAGGGTCACTGTATTCTCTCTGCTCCCTCACACTCACTGTATATCTGTTATAGCACCTTGCCCCGAACAAGGCTCATGCTCCAACATTCTCACTGCTGCAGGCAGCACCTCCCCCTCCTATCTCTCTCTCTTGCCTCTGTGATACCCCCACTCATTGATAGAATGCTCTGGAGAGTGATGATTATGGAATGTTCCAGATAACGTTCCAAACAATTCCCAGTTTCAGGAGAATGAAAGTGCCCCAGGGTGGGAAGCATGAGGGAAAGGAACAGTGTGTTTTTTAACAATTAAAATTACATGCACACGAAATTTTAATCTATCATGAGCCCATTCCGTCCTTCAAATGTGCTCTAAAATTTAATAAGATTGAGAGTGATCTGACTGTGTCCTGAGCTCCATCTTATAGGAACTTTCATGCATTCAGCCCCCGGCTTCCTGTCTCTGACCAGACAATACCCAGGAATTTTTATCCTGGGTTTTTTGAAGAATATGTTCCTTAGGCATTTCCCATGGGGACGGACTCTCCTACCAATATATCCCATCAGCTTTCTATTTTCATGCAATAGTAAGCATGCATCACACAGACCAATCAGAAATATACTGTTATTTAATAGTTGTCGATATCTAAACACAATTATTATTCTGGTTATTTTGCTTGTGTCACCTTATTTCATTCAGCTCAAGACAGCATCTAAACACTTGTTTCCACAAGTTCCAGCAGGGAATATTTTTATCCCCAACTGGTACCTTGACCGTTACCTGAATTGTACCTTTTTCCTTGTTAAGAAAGTTTCTCTTGCCCTTTGTCTGTGAGTGTTTCTGTCTGAAACAGTCACACAGGCTCAGTTGGCTGGACGGCTGGTTTGTGATGCAGTGGGAGACCAATAGCACAGGTTCAATTCCCCACACTGACAGAGGTCACCATTGAGGGGACGTTTTCTCAACCACCAAGCCTCAACTCCACTTTCCTGCTAACCCCTCACATCCCTCAACTCGCTGATATGTCAAAATCCAATCCGGCCCATCTGTAAAATCATTCAGTGACCCAGCCTCCACAACTCTCTGGGTCAGTGACCCAGCCTCCACAACTCTCTGGGTTAGTGACCCAGCCTCCACAACTCTCTGGGTTAGTGAAATTCAGACATCATGATCTTCTGAAATAAGACATTTCTTTGTATCTCAGTTTGAAATCGATATCCCTTATTCTGTCCCTGATTTAGAGATTCTGCCCAGGTGTGGAAACAAATTCTCAGCATCGACCTTGTTAAGCCCCCTCTGTATCCTTTACGTTTCAGTAATATCACGCTCATTCATTTCAAGCACAAGGAATAATCGCCTCACCATTTTAGATGTATTCAATAATTCAACCCTTTCATCCCAGGATCCTGCGTACTGTATCAACCTAGTTACATGCTGCAACACCACGCTGACTTTATATTTCATACACAGGAACACTCCAATCCCTTTTAACTGCTCCTTTGTTGGGAGCTTTCTACGTTGAAATAACAGCCTACTTTTTGGTTCGCAGTGTCATCCTCAAACTCAGATGTATATTGCATTCAGCTCCCACCGTCAGGCTGTCAGAATAGACTGTAAATAACTGATGCTATCGGACTGGTATTTGTGATACGCCAGCAGATATATCTTTATCATTACAATCCAATAATCCGGACTCTCTGATTTCTGTGTGTTAACCATCCGTCATCCCATGCTAATACATTGTCTGTAACACTGTGAGCTTCTGTCTTGTATAAGACCCTTTATTTTGTGATACCTTGTGGAAAATCTCTGGAAAGCCACATGCCTACGAGTTCCGCTTTATCAAGTCCGCTTGTTACATTTTCAGGGCTCCCAGAATAACTTTGCAGGCAAAATATAGTTTCCCATTCACAAAACCATGCTGATTCTGCGTGAAGCTCTTCTAAATGCCCTTCACTTTTTCCTTAATAGTAGACTCTCGCAGATTCCCAGTAATAATGGTTAGGCTAAATGTTTCCTGTTTTCTGTTTCGCCCATTTCTTGAAGACAGGCGCCACATTGGAGTTTCTCCAGTTTCGCTGGAATACTCCTGCTATCCAGAGAGTTATGGAATCTTTCGGACAGTACCACCAGCCACTCTGTAACCACTTTTTAAAAATAAAAACAACTGTGAATTACTGCTGACCGGTCTACCCTTACTCTTATCTGTTTGCCAAAAAAACTTTGTTCCTTTTGTTACAGTCAGTTCAAAAACTTGCCTCCTATTAACATTTTGTTTATATCATTGACATGCTTACAGTGCTTTCCCCTGTGAGGAACAATGAAAAGTACTGGTGCAATTGTTGCCCGATCCCTGTAGTCACTTCCCCAGTCACACCCTCCAATTGACTTCAATATACTTTCCATTCTTCATTTCTACCTAAGGTCACACACTTACTTTGAACTTTTTTAGATACACAGAAAATTTTGTGACGCTTGATTTTATATTTCTTGCCAATTTACTTACACCATATCTTTTGTTCCCCTTTTTCCTCGCTTTCTAGATTCATACAGTCACATCACGCAAAACAGACCCTTTGGTCCAACTTGTCCATGCTTAACTAAACTCGTCCCATCTGCTTTCACGTGTCCCATATACCGCTAAACGTTTTCCATTTATATATGTCCAAATGTATTTTAAATGTTGTAGCTGTGCTTTCATCTATCACTCTTCCTCTTGCAGCTCGTTCCATGCACACATCTCCCTATATGTGAAAAGGTTGCTCCATTGGCCCTTTTAAATCTTCTCCCTTTCACCTTAAAACGATATACTCTATGTTTGAACCCCTCCCCTCCCCCCCCCCCTCCTCTCCGGGGGAAATACCTTGGCTCTCCTCCCAATCCCTGACTCTCATGATTTTATAAACTTCTATAACGTCACTTTTCAACCTCCTCCACTCCATCTAATACTAACTTCAAGAACAAGATTTAATCGTAAGCATTGCAAATTTGAAACAATATTCAAAATGACAGGTGAACAACACAGACAAAACTTCATACTGCGATTTGTTTGATCTCAAAGTAACAATATTAAGACAGCGTGAAATCCTTACCAGTGCCATTAGAAACTCAAACACTTGAATTTGTTTGTCGAAAGAGGGTAATGATCCCTACACTGAAAGCGTATATCTGGCAAAATCCAAGTAAGAAAGGGAATTCTTATACCACGCGGTAAGTATGCAGTTACCTTTCGCAGAGTGAGATGAAGGCTGAGTGTACTTGTTGAAATTTGGATCACAGTGTGAATTCAGTGCGGGTGGGGTCGGGGGGGGGGGTAAGTAGGTGTTTTAAATAAGGTTTACTCCAAGAAGGAAATTTCCGGAATGAGATGTGAGTGGGAGGTGTAAAACAAAATGAATGGAGAGGCCGTGTCACAGTGAGACCAAAGGCAAAGTGGCAGCACAAAACACAGCTTGATGCTCGCGCAGGGAAGTTAGACCTGATCAAAAAGCCTCAGATAGGAAGCATAATGTGATAGAATGTGCTCTGTATTGGATAGGGATAACCTGGTATCAGGAAGGGGAGATGAACATGGAGAGGATGGAGCAGCAATAGCAGGGGTTTCTGGGGATAATTCAGGAAGCACAGCTGAAATTCATGCCCATCACCTGCTCATTGTCCCTCTAATATACACCCTAAATCTGGGCACACACTAATGCTCGGTAATTTGCGATTGAATAGTATCGTTTACAGATTTTGTCAACCACGGGCGGTTCATCTTCTTCCGAGTCCTTCTTTTTGAACAGAAACAATAATTCCTGAGCGTTATAGGATATCTGCTTGAATATCTGCTCCTGTATGTCCACTGACCTTCCTCTGGGTCTATTTCCACATCTCTTTTCAGACCAGATGTGAGTCAGAAATCCTCAATTTAAATATTTGGTTCTTTTGATTCATTCAGGAGGAACTTATGCATGTGGCTGAATACATGATCAGCGGAGGTTGACTCCATTCTCCCAGTTTCTCCATCTCTATTGCTTCTGTTTGATGATGTCACATTCCAGTGAACTGCCTCTGATGTGACCTCCTTTTTCATCAAACAAAAATTCCCTAACTCCGGTGGACATGTCCTTCAGCTGTCACTCTCCCATCATCCACAGTATCGCTCTCAGTCCGTCCCCTCCTTCCCAGAACAATGATATATCTCCCCTCGTCATCACTTCCTACTGCACTAGAATCCACATTCATGGAATCCTCCTCTGCCTCTTCCATCACCTCCAGCAGGACTACACTCTCAAACGCATCTTCCCCTCACGTCCACTGTCAGCATTTCACGGGGACCATTCCTGAACACCCTGAACACTTCCCCACTCTCCGCATGGCACCTACTCATGCAATTGTTGAAGGTGCAACACTTGCCCATTCACCTCTTCACTCCTCACTGTCTAAGGCCTCAATCACAACTTCCAGTTGAAGCAGCATGCCACTTGTATTCGTTCAATCCAGTCTCCTCTCATTGCTGCTCACAATGCAGTCTCCCTTACACTTGGGAGACCAAACAGAGACTGTTTTAAGGAACACTTACACTCTGTCTGTAGGAATAATCCTGACCTTCCCCTTGCTTCTTATTCCAATAATCTACGTTGTTCTCATGTTGACTTTTCGGTCCTGAGCTGCTGTAATGTTCCAAAGAAGCACAATCCAAGCTTGAGTAACACCTCATTTTACACTTTGATACATCTCAGCCTTTAGGAGTTAATATTCAATTCCATAATTATACAACCTGACCCCATTATGGCTGTTCTCCATTTTTCAGACGTTCTGCTTCCTGGTTTCCCTATGACCTTGTCTGTGACTTGTTTATCTTGCACTCAGTAGAGAGAAACCATTTCTCCCATTTACACTTGAATTTACACCCATTTTACATCTGTTTCTCTTTCACCAAAATTAAAAGCTCATTCCTTTGTGGCATTTCATCTCCACATGCTCTGTTTCCCATCATCCTTCGTCCACTTTTGTCAAGGGATTAAGGAGTTCTTTTCAGTTCTGAATAAGGTCACGCTGCACTTGAAACAATGTCTCTACTTTTCTGTCTCCACAGATACTGCTCGATCTGCTGAATTTCTTCAGCAATTTCTGGTTTCGAACAGCTTGAAAGACGTGTGTCCAAGCCGCTCAAATGTCCTGTCCATCATGGAGTGTCAGACACCGGGGAGTGAACAATAATGCAAGATGTAGAAATTAATTGGTTCTGAAACGACATAAGTCTGGCATCATTGATGTTTCAGAGTTTTTAATGAAAACCATGGAGAGAAACACATTCAATCTAAACACCGAAGGTGGCACGACTGGAAGGGAAAAGATCCATATGAATGTTAGAATTAGAATCACTACAGTGTGGAAACAGGCTCTTCGGCCCAACAAGTCACAACGATTCTCTGAAGACTAAACCAACCAGACCCATTCCCATACCCTACACTTACCCCTGACTAATGGACCCAACCTACGCATTCCTGAACACAATGGACAATTGAACAAGGCCAATGCACCTAAACTGCACTTCTTTGGACTGTGGGTGGAAATCGAAGCCCCTGGAAGAAGCACATGCAGAATGTGTTAACTCCACACAGACAGTCGCCGAAGGATGGAATCGAACTTGGGTCCGTAGTGTTGTAAGGCAGTAGCGCTAACCACTGACGCACGATGCTGCCTGTTGGAATGTGCTTAGGGGTTTTGAGAATCATGACAGTTAAGAGGGGTGACATCATGGACAAACGCTCAGAAGAATGAGAATATAAAAATGGAAGTGTTAGCACATCCGAAACCAGAGTAGGTCATAGGGAGATCTGTGAATGGGTCACGCTGTGAACTTGGGGATAGACGGGTGAATTGTAATGCGGAAATTGAAGCTCAAAACTGGGAATTCATGTGATACTGTCGATCACAGCTGGACAGAAGGAGAATTGTATTGAATCACAATCTGTAACTTTATGCCCAGGATAATCCCTCAGTCTATCATTCCCATTAATCTGATCGATGTTTCAGAGACGAGTTGGTGAATGTACTAGTGTCAGAACCATGTATACCTAAAACTGATGACAATCCATTTAAGGCTACCGCACTTGGCCACTGCACTTACATTCCAAACAGCAGGACTAGTATCTGAGGGAGAGGGCGAAATGATTACAAAGTAAACAGATCAGGTAGAAGCTCTACAGTTCCGCTATATCCAGTCAGAAATGGAGTTAAACTATGAAATAACTGACGATTAAAGAGGACACCACAAATATTATTTAAAAGCAACATTGTTCAATGGGATTAGGGCGTCACCTATTGCCCAGAGGGTAGTTAAGAGTCAACCACATTACTATGGTTCTGGAGCTACATGTGTCCAGAGCAGGTATGGATGGCAGTTTCCATTCCTTAAAGACATCAGTGAACCAGATGGGTTTGTCCTACAATTGGCAATTGATTCATGATTTCATCATTAGACTCTTAATCCCAAACAACATGTATTGGATTTGATTTTCCACCACCTACTGTAACAGGATTCGAACTCAGATCACCACAACATTACTGAGGTTATTCGACTAACATTGCAGCAGCGATTGCTGAAGCTATTGCTCTACCATTCCTCGAAAGAATGGAAGCTTCCTGTACGTTAGTGTAAAAGACAAGGATGCCGTCACTGCACCATCCTCAGCCAGAGGTGTTGCTTGAATGACGCCCACAGAATCATAGATGCCAGTGTTCATCCAATTCGATTCGCTGCACGTGACATGAAGAAACAGCAGAACACATTAGATACGACAAAGGCAATGGGCCCTGACACCATTCTTGCAAAACGACTGAAGACTTGTGCTGCACAACAAGCCGTGTCCCTGGGGACGCTGTATCATTCCAGCTCCAACTCTGACATCTCCCTGGCAATTTGGAAAATTTCTCAAATATGTCCCATCCCCTAAGAAGGGAATAATTACAAGCTGACCAATTACCACCACCTCAGTCCCATCACGACCATCAAATTAGTGAAAGTTCTTTCTGCCAGAGATGACAAACAGCAAAGAAATAACCAGCTCAGTGTGGAGTCCCATAGGTCCCCATATGGAGATGGTGCTGTTGTGGAAATGTTACTGGATTACTAATCTCGATCAGGTTAATGCTTTGGCAGCTGGTGGAAGTTAGAAGCAATTAATAAAATATCGAGCTGTACAGTCTGGTGCCATTAATACTGACATGGAAGCCCATGTTAATTGTCAACATAAATTTTCTTCCACATTGTACTTTTAGGAAGTGAATCTCCCGTGCTTTCCCAGTCTTGCCGAAATGTGACTCCAGATACACAGCCATGTGGTAAACTCATCAGTCGTCTACGAAACTGCAAGGCCGTTGTATCAAACTGTTTCGAGGTCTTAAAAGATGAACCCGGACAGAACACCGGGCACCAGCTTCTGCATCGGAAAAGGAAACGGGAAACACAGTCTGTCGACGCTTCAGAGACCTCCTTCCTAACATCCGAGAGTTTGTAACAACATTTACAGAGCTTTCCCACAGACTGCACAGAAACATCGGGAAAGGGGTTGGTCACCCAAGCCGTTGAGCGTTCTCCACTCTGTTTTTTGTCCAAACAACTCTTTAATTGACTCTTCCCAAACACTGCATACTCTATATCCTTTGAAGTAATTAACTATCTGGATTTTAAAAAATGAAGTACGAACTTCGGTCCGTCAATTTGGTGAAGAAGTCAACAAAAGTATACACATAAGTCTCTTCACAGAGCAACAGATTTACACCAATTCCTACTGAAATGCTAACCACTATTCTTTTTTTTTCCAACTGATATGCTCAATGTCACGTTTATCCACATTGTTCTTCACCTGACACGTATTTGCCCATTCCCTGCAATTCACTCAATCACCTTGAACTTCTTTACATCCTCAATACCCACTCACAATCTCAATTTGGGGCCATCAGCAGATTTGGAATGATTACATACAATGCCCATGGACAAATGTTTGACATGCTTTCTGAATAGCTGGGGTCCAAACGTCAATTCCTGGATTATCATGCTAGACATTGATTTCCACTCCAAAATATATAGAACTGTTTATACTGATGCACTTTTTCCTTTAAACTCTCCCATTCTCAACCCATGCCAGAATATTAGATCTAGCTGTTACACACTGTTATGGACCAGGACAGACCTCCTCAAATCATTTCAAGGAAGTAGCGAAGACCCAACCTTTGCTCATTGACTTAAGCAGGTTTAAGGTGGATATTCCAGGAGTGATGCAGCTGAATTAAACACAAACAGAAGAGGATAGCAGATAGAATAACGTAACTATCTGAAAAAGCAAGAAATTATCTCTCAACTCCGGATTCAACCCGTGAAACCCTTCTGCATCCCATCCAATGCCAGTACATTCTTTCTCAATTAAGGCAGCTTAACCTTCATACAATACTCCAGGTGTGGCCTCACCAGCACCCTGTACAGCGGGAAAATCACTTCCCTGAGTTTGAATTGAATCCCTTCGGCAACGAAAGACAACATACCATTTGCCTTCCTCAGTACTTGCTGAACCTGCAGACCAACCTTGTGTGATCCGTGCACATGGACACCCAGGTCCTTCTGCACAGCAGCATGCTGCAATATGTTACCATTCAAGTAATAATCCTTTTTACTGGTACTCCGAACAAAATGGATGAATTCACATTTACTGACGTTGTATTCCATCTGCCAGTCATTTGCCTACTCAGTCAAAGTATCTGTATTCCGCTTAAAAAGTTTCTAGATCTCTGCACACTTTGCTCTGCCACTTATCTTCGTGTCATCTGAAAACTTTGACACAATACGGATGCTCCCAACTCCACAACATTTATATAAATTGTGAATAATTACAGCCCCAACACTGATCCTTGAAGCACGCCACTAGTCACTGATTGCCAGATATGAATAGCACTCATTTAGACCCACCCTTTGCTTCCTGTTCGTCAACCAATCTTCTATCCATACTAACACTTTACCCATAACGCCATCTTTATCTTCTGCAGCAGTCTATTGTGCAGCACCTTGTCGAAGACCTTTTGGAAACCAAGATACACCATATTGGTTGTCTACCTTGCTCATAATGTCTCCATACATTACCAAAATATTTGTTAAGCATGACCTGCCCTTCAAGAACCAATGCTGTGTCTGCGCAATGGGCCGATTTCTGTCAAAATGCCTTGCTATTTTTCCCTTGATAATACGCTCATGCATCTTCCCTATTACATAGATTCAGCTAACTGGTTTATAATTCACCATCTTTTATCTACCAGCCTTATTAAACAGTGGCATCTCATATGCTGTTTTCCAATCTGCTGGGATTGCCTCAGAGTTCAGCAAATTATACAAAATTACAACAAATGCACTTGTTATTTCTCCCCCCAATCTTTTTAGTACCCTGGAATGCATTTCATTCGGGGACTTGTCTGCCTTTAGATCTTTAGCTAACCCAACACTACCTCCTCCGTAATAATGATTATGCACATGTCCTCACTTACCCTCATCTCTTTGTCAGTTACTGGCATGTTATTAGTGTCTTCCACTAGGAATAATAATAAGGGATACATCACTGATCATTGTGGTACATTAGGGAACACCGGTCTCCAGTCACACAAACAGCCTTCTACTCACATATATTTTTCGCAAAATTTTCTCTAACACTGATCTGAAATACCCTGGTCTATAGTTCCCTGCTCTATCTCTACAACCCTTCCTATAAAGTGTGTTCTCCAGTCCTCGGGCACCTCACCTGTGAGCAGATTCTATTTAAACATTTGCATCAGCGCTCTCATCCTTGTCTCCAACATCAGCCTGAGATGTAACTGAGCTGGACTTGGGTACTGGCCCAGTTTTATACCAGCCAAAACCATCAATCCCTGCTCACATCTTACATCAATCTGTTCAAGAGCTCACCAGTGAACCTTCTTGAATGTTGTACCTACCTCCTCCTTTTCCCAAGTAAACAGACGTGAAGTTCTCAGATAACAATCAATCAGCATTCTCCAGTTTCAAGCAAAGATTCCCGCCTTGATCTCAGACCAAGTCTCCTCAGCAGACCATCGTGCCATCTGAGAGATTAACCTGGGGAATGCCCATTCAGTTTATGTGATCAGTATATTTTACTTAGATCGAGACATCAAAATTGTACAGGTACAGTCCACCCAACTCTCTGTGTTACTAGTGCGATGTCTTTACTTCTAGTAGGAGAAAATTACTGAAGAAGCTGAATCTGTACGGAAGCAAACACATGCTAGAAATCGCAGTGAGTCAGACAGCATCGTAAAGAGAGAGATATCTGACACTTTGTATCCAGTTGATTGTTCATCTTCTTTATTCGGATTCCCTTTAAATGATGGCGTTTAAAGGGGCACAGGTCTGAAACCTGTGGCACACCAACTCACCGGTCTGCAGTCACACAAACAGCCTTTTACAGCCACCTCTGTTCTCCAATAGTTTCTCCAATGCTTACCTTCCCCATTTGCATATGTTCCTCCAAATACACTTTGATTTAATGTTTTCTGATAACTTACTGTGTGTGCTGATTAAACCTTCTCCTGAATACCAGACTGTACCACATTCACTGATTCGCCATTGTTTACATCTACAAGAGATATTTTCAAGAAAAAAAATGTAAATTATAACTTCCCTTTCATAAATGCAGAACAACTCTCTTGAAATTTGCTATTACTTACTCAGTGTCCATTAAGATCTTTGTTACAATAGCTTGCAGCAGATTCCATTCTGTGGATGACAACTAACTGCCCTGTCGTCCTCCACTCTCCCACTTCTTCCCTCCGTTAATCATTTGAATGCATTTATAACCTTCCGAAGTGAATACCGAAACGTACAGTGGTTCCTATTGCAATCAATATGTGTATTGCTGTTTTCTATGAAATTTCAGTTTGAATTATATCTGGTCTGTCAGAATTATCAATCGTCATCCCACTTCTGTTTCCAAATGCTACCTCATAACTGTACATGAATGGTTTTAGTCTTTAGTTACAAAGGTCCCATGATGACTTGGTACTTCTGGGAGATTTTCTGGAACTTCCTTTTTGAAGACAGATGCAATGTCGCTGTTTCGTCTCCTTGTCATTTTCCTGTTCTCTACAATAAATTCTCGTATCCACACATTCGCTGTGCCACATTTGATCTTGGTATCATTTTCATTTCAAGTATCAACAGACGCTTTTCGCCAGTACTTACAAATAAAAAAGACAATCACAGCACAGGAACAGGCCCTTCAGCCTGCTAAGCCTACGTCAAGCCTCCTCTGTATCTTGTACGTTTCAGTAATGTCGCCCTCATTCATTTCAACCACAGTTACAATAAGCTTCAAACTGCAATTTGAGAGGGAGAGAGTACAATCGGAAATGACAATATTTCTGTTGAATAAAGGGAACTGTGGAGCTATGAGGGAGGAGCTGGCCAACGTTCAATGGTGCAATACCTTAGCAGGGATGACAGTGGAGGTACAATGGCCGGTATTTCTGTGCCACATTTGATCTTGGTATCATTTTCCTTTCAATTGTCAACAGACGCTTTTTGCTATTATTTACAAATAACAAAGAAAATCACAGCACAGGAACAGGCCCATCAGCCCTCCAAGCTTGTGTGGATCCAGATCCTCTATCTAAATCTGTCACCTATTTTCTAAGGATCTGTATCCCTCTGCTTCCTCATATTAAATGACACTATCGTCCCCGCCTCTACCACCTCCACTGGAAACGCATTCCAGCCACTCACCACCCTCGGTGCAAAGAACTTTTCGAGCCTATCTCCAATAAACGTTTCCCCTTACATCTTGAAATCTTGACCCCTAGTAACTGGGTCCCCCACTCTGGCAATAAGCTTCTTGCTATCCACAATGTTTACATCTCTCATGATTTTGTAGACCTCAATCAAGTCCTCCCGCAACCTCCGTCTTTCTAATGAAAATAATCCTAATTTACCAAACCTATCTTTATATGTCGTTCTCTCCATACTAGGTAATATTCTGGTGAAAATTCTGTGCCCTTTTTCCAAAGCATCCAGATCGTTTCAGTAATGTGGCAAACAGAACGGTCCGCAGTATTCTGAATGTGGTCGAACCAAAGTCATATACAACTGTAATACGGCCTGCCTACTCTTGTACGCAAGACATTCGAACAGATTCCTTCCTGTGGGTGACGAGTTAACTGGTCTGTGGTTCTCCACTTCTTAAATTGTGGGAATGCAGGAAGGAAAGTATGCTGTATGTCTTCTTGATCATTCTATCGACCTGCCACTTTCAGGGAACAATGGACCTGAACTCCCAGATCTCTCTGTACATCAATTTTTCCCCAGGGCCTTTTCCAGTTACTGTATAATTCGCTCTTGAATTGGATCTTCCAAACTCCATCACCTCATACCTGCCATTTCTCCATTAAACTCTGCAATCTATCTATATTCAGCTGTGTTCTCTGACAGTCCCCTCTACTTTCTGCTACTCTAACAATCTAAGTGTAATCTGCAAACTTGCTAATCAGACCACGTATACCTTCCTTCAGACCATGTAAGTGTATCACAAAAAACAGTAGTCCCAGCACGGATCCCTGTGAAACACCACACAGAACAGTTCTCCATTTTGAGAAACTCCCTTCCATTACTACTCTCTATCTCCTGTTGCCCAGCCACTCCTCCATCCATCTAGCTAGAACGCACTGGACTCCTGCGACTTCACTTTCTCCATCCGTTTATCTCATCAAACGCTTTACTGACGTCCATACCTCCCACTGGAATACATCACACTGATCAGAAGTAAACTCGATCTGCCACTACACTCCTCACTTTATATCTGATCGAGATCAGACTGTAGTCTGAGAGCTTCCGCTTCACTGTGGACTACACCCTCACCTTTCCTGTCATCTGCAAACCCACAAATATAACTTTCACATCCGACTCATTAATGTACATAATAAACAGCGATGGTTCCTGTACAGATTATTGTGGTTGCCGCCCTGGGCAAAAGCTTTCAATCACAAAACCAACCCTCCACCAATTATGGATCCGATTTCCCAACTTGCCTTGCATCCCGTGGACTCTTCCCTTTTGGACCAGCCTTCTATGTGGGACCTTGTCAAAAGACCTTAATGAACTCCATGGAAGCCACATCATCTGCACTACTCTCATAAATATTTTCAGACACCACTTCAAAAACTCAGCTGAATTCATCTGACAGGGTCTTCCTCTCCCAAATCTATGCTGACTATCCGTAATCAATTATTGCCTTTTGGCATGGTGATCCATTCTGTGCCTCAGAATTGTTCTCAATAATTTCCCTCCCACTGCCGTCAGACTATCTGCTCTGTAATTACCTGGCCTTACCCTGCTGCCTTACTTGAACAAGGGAACCACATTAGCGATCCTCCAGTCAGTCGGCACTTCACCTGTGACCATCAAAGTATTAAATATATCCACCAGGGCCCCAACAATCTCCTCCTTTACCTCCCATAGCAGACTGGCATAAATTTCATTGGCACTGGGGATTTTTCCACCTTTATGCCTGTGAAAACATTTATTACCTCCTCCTTATTGATCTTAACATGTTCTAGTTCCTCAGTGTACCAACTGAAATCCCCGGCTACAAAGCCTTTCTCCTGTGTGAATACAGGTGAGAAGTGTTCATTGAAGACCTCACCTAATTCCTCTGGCTCCATGCACAGATTGTCCCTTTGGTTTCTAAGACGCCCCACTGCTTAGTTGGGAATCCTCTTACTCTTACTATTGTCATAAAATACCTTGTGACTTTTCGAATTCTGTAAGAAGCTCGGGAAGAGATTGCAGGGCCCTTTGCAGAGTTATTTGTATCATCAACAGTCCCTGTGAAGTGCTGGAAGACTGGAGAGTGGCTCGTGCTATTTCATCAGTTAAAGGCTGCAAGGAAAAGCCAGTAAACGACAGACCACTGAGACAGACATCAGTGGTGTGTGAATTGTTGGAATAGATTCGAAGAAATTCATGCAGATGGAAAAGCAATGGCAGATTAAGGATGATCAGCATGGGTTTATGTGTGAGAAATGATATCCCACAAACCTGATTGAGTTTTTGAGGAAGTGGACTGGAGGAAGAGTGGGAGATGGTGTGTAAAAGGTTCTGCATAGTCGACTGGTTAATAAGATGGGATTCAAAGTTGGTTTGGTGGTAGGAGACGGAGGGTAGGGCATGGGTTTGTTGTTCTGAATGGACAATGTGACCATTAGTGTGTGGCAACGATTGGCCACGATTGGATCGACTGTTTTTCTTCATTCATATAAACGATTTAGAGGAGAATATAGGAGGCATAGTTAATATATTTATGAGTGACACTAAAGTTGGTGTCAGAATGGTCAGTGAAGAAAGTTGTCTCAGGTTACCATGGGATGTTGATCCGGTGGGTCAGTGGGCTGAGGACCAGCAGATGGAGTTTAATTTATTTAAATGCGAGGAGTTGTATTTTAGTCAGGGGAAAAGAGTAGGACAAAAATAGTTAATGGTGCAGCTCTGAGGAGTATTTTCAAAGAGAGAGATGGGTACTGGTACACAGTTGCTTGGATGTGGTATCACAGGTAGACAGGGTGGGGAAGAAGGCATTTGGATCCATTTACCTTCATTAGTCAGAGCTTGGGAGACTGCGTTGGGACACCATATTGTGGCTGCACAGGATATTGGTTGAGATCATTTGCAACCATTTAATGATGACCATAAAAGCATTGTTGATCATCAGGAAAATCTCATCTGGTCCACTTATACCCTGAAGAGAAGGATATCTGACATTCTAACTCGGTTTGGCTGAGATGTGTTTTCAAACCCACAGCAACATGGTTAACTCTGAGCTACCCTCTTGCAAATAGAAGTGGGTAATGAAAGCTGGTGCAGCCAGTGGCACCCACATCCCATAATTGTATCAATAAAAGGACATATTTCCCTCCCTACTTAACATCTGACACCAGCGTGGAGTTGATCTTTATCCTGCAGATTGTGAATGTTTTTGTGCGTGTTGTGGTATGAATGTTCAGTTCTGTGTGTATGCGTTGGCACCTCTCCTCATGCAGAACAACCCTCGCTTATCGCTGTATCTTTCCCTAGTTCCTGAAGCATTCCTTATGACTGTAACTGTCTTTCGGCCCAAATATGCTCCTGTTCGTCCAGTTTCTGTCATTATCGAATGTTCTTTATCCCCTCATGCCCTGTTTATGTCTGGTCAAACCCCATTGACACTTTCTATCTCGATAAACTGGTTTGAGTCCCACAACTTCCTCTGTATTTGTAATTCTTTCCCTGCCCCATAATCCTCCATATCTCTTGAACCAACTCCAGCACATATTGCCCTCCCTCACTCTGTGAACCCCGCCCACCACAACAATCCATATCAGCTTTTTATTGTCGTCGAGGCCCTTATCACACTTCATGTATCTGTCAGCACATCCAGTACATTCAAGTCTCCCGTATCATCTCATTAAAGCCCAACAATGTTTCCGCTTCCTACAACACTCCTCTTACAGGGATAACCCTTGCTCTCCCTTTAACATCTGCGTAAACATTTTGATCGCTCTTTTGTCAGTTTCTGAGACACACTGCCTTCCGAATTGTTAGCTTTTATTGACAGTCTTCGAAGCCTGTTTTATTCTAATATGATCCTTAAAGACCCGAGGCATTCACTGATTCGTATTTCTTCAGAAGTTTGGTCTGTGTCAAGGGAATGTCCTTTTGTTGAATATTTTCTTGATGTTAATTTAGAGGCATACATTTCAGTCTGTTTACCCTGTTAACTTTGGACAGTTCTCCGCTCATGCCCATGTAGTTTGCTTTGTTTACATTTCAGACTGTTGGGTGTACTTGGAGTGGTCACTATGGAACTTCATAATCCATTTGAATTCCACCTTACTACCCAACGCCCCCCCAGGCTCCATCCCACTGCTGGCCAAGGACGGAGTGACTCTGATCAAAGACAAAGAAACCATTAAACAACGCGGGGGGAGCACTTCAGAGACTTCCTCAACCCCAGGGTTCTGTCATCGATCAGAGCGTCCTTGACCATATCCACAACACGCTACACACCATGGGCTCAGCAATGCCCCAGCCTCACACGAAGTAGAGAAGGCTGTCCCCCAGTTCAAGAACAACAAGGCTGCTGGAGCAGACAGTCTCCCTGCTGCGATATTGAAATGCGGAGGCACAGAGCTCTTGCAGCTACTCCAGATCCTGAGCCAACAGAGTTCTCCACTCCAGAGAGACGAGGAAGCACAGGCCGGGGATGGAGACTGGGATTTTCCAGATCTCTGTGGGACTCAGGGCCATTCTCCATATGTAACCCTCACTGCATCAGTCTAATTTTCCATTCTGTCTGTCTCCTGAAGGTACTCAGGAAATTCCTGACTCAATAGATTTCCCAGCTGCTGGGTGTCTCATTGAAGATGGTTGGTCAGCCAGAGAGACAAAGGGCAGGGAGACCTGCAGCCTTCAATAAATCCTCAACTGAGATAAGATCACTCACAGTGCACAGCGCAGAGAGCAATGAGAGGGCTCCAAACATCGACCAACAAGACATGACATAGTTACAGTGCTGGAGGTTGAGCACAGAACAGACACACCATAAGCTCAATCACCGCCCCTACTTTAACTTACTTTGCACTGAGACAGCATCGGGAATTCAGAGTTATCAATCCAGGCCTGTGCTGTCTTCGTGAGCATCCGTACAACAGAGGGGAAAGCAGGCCTCCCACAAGAGGGTGGGAATGCTGCCTGAGATCTTTCTGTTCGGTGTTCCCTCGCCAACATTGTATGTATGGTATGTCTGATGGACCAGTCTCTTCAATAATATGTAATTCCTTCATTAGTTCCCATCCCTGTAACCTCCTCCCTTCCCTATAGCCCCTCCCCATATTTGAAATGTGCTGCATTCCAGACGACCATCCCATTCGCTGTAAGTTGCTTCAGTGCCTACAACATGCCTTACCTCGATAGTCTCTTCCTCCAGTAACTTGATACAGATTCATACAGCATGAAAACAGAACCATCAGTCCGACTAGTCCATGATGACCAGGTTTCCCAAACTGAACGAGACTCATTTGCATGCGTCTGGCCCATAACCCTTCAAACCTTCTCCTCTCCATGTACCTGCCAAAGTGTCTTTTCCATGTTGTAATTGTTCTTGTTTCTCCCATGTGCCCCTAGCATTCCTTTCTATCTCTCCACCATCCTCTGTGGGTAATGTTTCCCCTCATCTCCCTCTTTGAATCTTTGCTGTCTCACCTCACATGCATGCCTTTAGTTTTGGACTCACCTACCATTGGCTATTCACCTTCCTTATGGACCGCATGGTTTCATAAACCTTTATAAGATCAACGCGTAGCCTCCTCTGCCCAAGGGAAATATTGAGGACAAATATCTCCAACTTATGTACTCAATGTTCTGATTCATAAACGCAAGTGTGCCAAATTCCGCATTCCCCACCCTGTCCACCTGTGATACCACTTCCAAGGAATAATATAACTGCACCCCTTGGACTCTCTCTGTTCGACAACACTGCCCAGGGCTCTACCATTAACCGTGATCATTCTCGCTGGTTTGTCTTAATAAGATCCAACACCTAATTTTAAACTCATTCTTTCCTTCCTTGCTCTACTGGCCCAGTTCGTCAAGATCCTCTTTGGTAACCGTATTCACTATGAAATTAATTTGAACATCTACAAACTTAGGAACAATGACTCCTATATTCTCAACCAAATCGTTTCTGTGGATGATGCACATCAGTGGACCTAGCCCCGATCCTGATACCACACTGCTGGTTACAGGCCTCCAGTCTGAGCAACAATCCTCTCCCACCACACTCTGTCTCCTACTGTCAAGCCAATTTTGTATCCAGTTGGTGAGTTCTCCCTGATCACATGTGATCTAATCTTACAAACCAGTATATAATGATAAACCCTGTCAAATACCCTGCTGACGGTAGTGTAGGCATTGTATGGTTACCACTTCAACTAAAACAATCAAGTTAGTGAGACCTGAATTTGTCTGCACAAAGCCGTGCTGACTATCTTTCATCAATCCTTTCCAAATGCATGTGACTCCTGTCTGGCAGAATCACTTCCACAACTTACCCACCACTGACATTGGGCTAATTGATCTTTTGTTCCCTCGCTTTCCATCACAGCCTTTCTTCAATAATGACAAAACCATATTCTTGTCATCGTCGTACTGCATGGAAACTGACTCTTCAGTTGAAACAAACCATGATCTCTCAAAGTAAACTTGTCCCAGCTGCCTGTTGCTGACCCATATCGCTCCAAACCTTTCCTATTCATGTACTTATCCAAATGTCTTTTAAACGTTGTAAATGTACCGTCATCCATCACTTCCTCAGGAAGTTCATTCCACACTTGAACCACCCTCTGTTTAACAATTTGCCACTTCTCTCCTTTTGTTTTGAACATCTCTCTCCTCTAACCTTAAAAATGTTTCCCCTCCTCTTGAGACTCCCCCATCCTGGGGAAAAGACAACTGCCATTAACTCTAGTCATATCTCTAATCTTTTTTCATAAACATCCATAAGGTCATCTCTCATTCTCCAGGTTCCAGTGAAAAAAGACTCAGCCTGTCCAGCCATTTTTCAGAACTCCAGACTTCAATACCCAGCAATACCCTGGTAAACCTCTTCTGAACCCCTTGCAGCTTAATAATATCCTCCCTATAACTGGGCGACCAGAACTGGACAGAGTATTGCAGAACATGCCTCACCAATGTCTGAAAATCTCAACATGACGTCCCAAATCCTCCACTCAATGGACTGAGCAATAGTCAGGCATGCAAAGCAATGTCTTATCCATCCTGTGAAGCAAACTTCAAGAATTATGCACCTGAACCCGGAGGCCTCTCTGCTCTAAAACACGAACCGAGGCCTTAACATTAATTGTATAAGCTCTACCCGTGTTTGTTTTACCAAGTGCACTACCTCGCATTTATTTAGATGGAATTCTATCTGCAGTTTTTCAGCCCATTCACCCATATCATCAAGATCCCTTTGTAAACCTCCTTCATTGTCCACGGTTTCACCCTCCAGCCTTCCAACCAATCACACATGGCTGTCAATGGTACCTTTGCTCCGGGGTCCACAATTTCTTCCCTAGCATCCGATAATGTCCTATGGTCACATAATCAGGTCCTGGGGCTTTCCATACCTTTGTGTTTTAAACCTCCAGCACCACCTCTTCTTCAACGTGCACTTTTTTCAAGTACTAGAGAAGTACAGCATGGAAACAGACCCTTCGGTCCCCAACTCGTCTAGGCTGACCAGAAGATCTAAACAACTCCATCCCATTTACCAGCATTTGGCCCATATACTGCTAAACTCTGACTATTCATATACCCATCCAGATACCTTTCAAACATTATCATTAGTATCAGTCTCTGTTACTTTCTCCCTCAGCTCGTTCCATACACGCATCACCTTGTGCATGAAAAGGCTGTCCCTTCGGTCCCTTCTAAACCTTTCCCCTCTAACCTTAAACCTATGCCCTCTAGTTTTGGACTCCCAAACCCCTGGGAAAACACCTTGAATGTTTACCCAATCCACGTACCTCATATTTATATAAACCTCTGTACGGTCACCTCTCAGTCTCCAATGCTCCAAGGAAAATATCCCCAGCTTATTCAGCAACAACCCCGGCAACAGCTTGTGAATCTTTTCTGAGCCCTTTCAAGTTTCACAACATCCTTCCGAGAGCAGGGAGACTGGAATTGTGGTGTACTCCAGTTGTGGGCTGAGTTGCCCAGTCTTTGTTCACAGTAAGTTCTGGAGTGCAAAATGTGGTTAGGGTCTTTGCCATATTCTGCAGTTCCACACATCGATAGCCTCATTGATCTTTAAGGGCCCATATTTTGTCCCGAGTTACTCTTTTGCTCTTAATATAATAATACAATTACTTTTGGATTCTCCTTATCCTTATCTGCCAAAACTATTTCATGTCACCTTTCTGCATTCCAGAGTTCCACCTGAAGTGTATTCCTTCAGCTCCTCAGGGATTCCCTTGATCCAGCTGGCTATATCTGACATGTGGCCCCTTTTCCTTGACCAGACCCTCAATAGACAGCCAGTGTTTCTAAATGCTGTCAGCATTAACCTGCACGCAAACAGCAACATGTTGGGCGCTGATCGCTCAATTTATCTCACTTATAAAGTATTCTCACTTGCCAGACTTCCCTTTCCCTGCAAATAGACTCCCCAATCACCTTTTAAAAGTTCCTGGCTGATACGATCAAGATTGCTCTGGTCCCATTTTATATCTTGAACTTTTGGACCAGGTCTGTCCTTTTCCATCGCTGTTTTCAAACTGATTGAATTGTGGTCACTTTGGCAAAATGCTTTCCCACGAACACCTCAGTCCCTTTCCCTACCTTGTTTCCCAAGGGGAGGTCAGGTTTTGCACCTTTCTCTAGTTGGGCCATTCACGTACTGTTTGGGAGTTTTCTGGAACGCAATTACCAAATTTCTCCTTTCCTAACATTGAATAGTGGCAATGCCAATCTAGGTTTGGAAAGTTTAAAAACCCCGACCATAACAGCCTTATTATTATGATTGATATTTGAGATCCCCCGACATATTTGTTCCTCAATCTGCCACGGATTATTCAGGGTCAGTACACACGTATCAAAGTGATGACCCATTCTTATTTCACAGTTCCACTAACACAGTGGACGATTCCACAGGAATGTCCTCTCCAGGTATTACTGTGATGTTTCATGCAATCAAATCCCACCACCACGCGTCCTTCCTTTCTCGCGACCCCTTCGATGCTTCCTGTGGTCTCTCTACCTTGAAACGATGATTTGTTAGTCCTGCCCCTCCCTCAGTTGTGTTTCTGTAATAACGATAATCTCCCAGTGCCATGTTCCCATCCATCCCCTGAGATCATCTTCCTTAGCTGTCAGGCCCCTCGCATTGAAATAAATGCAGTTTAATCATCAGGTTTTCCTATTCCATGATATGTTCTTGCCTGCCTTTTCTGTTGAAATTGCTCTCTTTAACTTGTGTACCAAACTCAAACTTTCTGACAGTTTAAGGTCCAACACCCTACCAGACTAGTTTATATCCTCTCAAACCGCTCCAGCAATTTGCCCAACCAGGGTGTTGGTCCCCATCTCACCCCCAGGTCAGGTCCATTCCCCACTCTGGCTCCCTGTGCTGACACCTCCAGGGATCTATGGACATGTTCACCAAGGTCCCTGTGCTCCTCAGAACTCAACAAGGACCCACCCTTCATTATGTAAGAAAAAAATGAGGTCTGCAGATGCTGGAGATCACAGCTGAAAATGTGTTGCTGGTCAAAGCACAGCAGGCCAGGCAGCATCTCAGGAATAGAGAATTCGACGTTTCGAGCATAAGCCCTTCATCAGGAATGAGAGAGAGTAGCCAAGCAGGCTAAGATAAAAGGTAGGGAGGAGGGACTTGGGGGAGGGGCGATGGAGGTGGGATAGGTGGAAGGAGGTCAAGGTGAGGGTGATAGGCCGGAGTGTGGTGGGGGCGGAGAGGTCAGGAAGAAGATTGAAGGAGATGTGGCTGTGGTAACGAGTCTGTTTGAGACGGTGGCTGAAGAGTTTCTGTGCAGAGGAGATAACCTGGGGGGTGCAGTGAGAGAGAGAGACTCACTGAAATCCTTGTAGAGGGAGGAAGAGAGCTTCTTCAAGGAAGGCATCCTTGTAAGAGGATTGGCAGTAGGTTAAAATCTTCGAGTAAAAAATGAGGTCTGCAGATGCTGGAGATCACAGCTGAAAATGTGTTGCTGGTCAAAGCACAGCAGGCCAGGCCGCATCTCAGGAATAGAGAATTCGACGTTTCGAGCATAAGCCCTTCATCAGGAATGAGAGAGAGTAGCCAAGCAGGCTAAGATAAAAGGTAGGGAGGAGGGACTTGGGGGAGGGGCGATGGAGGTGGGATAGGTGGAAGGAGGTCAAGGTGAGGGTGATAGGCCGGAGTGGGGTGGGGGCAGAGAGGTCAGGAAGAAGATTGAAGGAGATGTGGCTGTGGTAACGAGTCTGTTTGAGACGGTGGCTGAAGAGTTTCTGTGCAGAGGAGATAACCTGGGGGGTGCAGTGAGAGAGAGAGACTCACTGAAATCCTTGTAGAGGGAGGAAGAGAGCTTCTTCAAGGAAGGCATCCTTGTAAGAGGATTGGCAGTAGGTTAAAATCTTCGAGTAAAAAATGAGGTCTGCAGATGCTGGAGATCACAGCTGAAAATGTGTTGCTGGTCAAAGCACAGCAGGCCAGGCCGCATCTCAGGAATAGAGAATTCGACGTTTCGAGCATAAGCCCTTCATCAGGAATGAGAGAGAGTAGCCAAGCAGGCTAAGATAAAAGGTAGGGAGGAGGGACTTGGGAGAGGGGCGATGGAGGTGGGATAGGTGGAAGGAGGTCAAGGTGAGGGTGATAGGCCGGAGTGGGGTGGGGGCGGAGAGGTCAGGAAGAAGATTGAAGGAGATGTGTCTGTGGTAACGAGTCTGTTTGAGAACGTGGCTGAAGAGTTTCTGTGCAGAGGAGATGACCTGAGGGGTGCAGTGAGCGAGAGACTCACTGAAATCCTTGTAGAGGGAGGAAGAGAGTTTCTTCAAGGAAGGCATCCTTGTAAGATGATTCGCAGTAGTTTCCTCCCACAGGGTATTACCTTACTTCGACTACTACTAAACTCTGCTCAGATTATCATATGATTGACATCGGACTGTAGACTGAGACCATCCCCCTCACTGTAGACAATGCCTCACCTTTCATGTCACCTGCAAACCTACTAATGATTTCTTCTGCTTTCATATCAGAGTTGTTAATGTACATAATAACCAGGAATGGTTCCTGCACCGATCCCTGTGGTACACCCGCTGGTGAAAGAATTTCAAACGCTAACAAATTCATCCACCAGTTGTGGATCCAATTTACCAACTTGCCTTGGATCCCATGGTCTCTTTCCCTCTGGACCAGCCTTCCATGTGGGACCTTGTCAAAAGCCTTACCCAACAAGGATATTTTATGGCCATTGTTTGTCCCTCATTTCTAAGGACCCCCTTGCACTCCCTACACTTTTGGATGGCTTCGCCTGGTTTTATTACACTGTATTTTCTTTATCAATCACATGATATCGCTTTATCAGTATTTGCTGGGCTTTTTGCCTTTACTATTCCCTTGTCAGGAACACGCTGGCCCTGAATTTTCTCTGTATCACTTTAGCATACTCCCAATTCCCTAATATAGACCCAACTGCAGATAGTCCTCCCAGTCTATGTTTACCAGATCCTCTTTATTGATAGGAGACTCAGTTCTGAGGGGTACAGACAGGAGACTGTGCAGCTGCAGAAGAGAGCCCAGGATGGTGTGCTGCCTCGCGGATACCAGGGTCAAGGATGTCTCTGAGTCGTTACTGAACATTCTGAAGGGGAAGGTTAGTAGCCATTGGTCATTGTGCACATCGGTCCACATGACAGAGGTAGACAAAGGGATGGGGTCCTGTGAAATGAGTATCAGGAGTTAGGTAAGAGTATTAAAAGAATGACTTCAAGGGAAGTGATCTACAGATTATTCCCAGTGCCACCTGCACCGTTGAGGATTGAAATAGATAGATAGGCCAGATAGATGTGTGGCTGAGGAGCTGGGGGAGGGGGTAATATTTGGATCATTGAGATCTCTTATGGGGTAGAGGTGACCTGTACAAGGGGGAACAGGTTTGACTTAAACCAGAGGGACACCATGATCACTGCGAGGGAAATTTGTGAGTGTTGCCTGGCGAGGGTTTACATTAGGTTGGCAGGGACTCTGAGTAAGAGTGATACCATCGGCAAGTCAGGGGAAAAATACATCAGCCACCGAGAACAAGTTTCCTATTCTGGATATCCGGGGGCACAGTCAAGGGAGGGAAAAGACTACTGGTTTAACGTGCATTTATTTCAACACACGAGGCCAGACTGGTAAGGCAGACAATCTCAGAGCATGGATTGGCTCTGGGGACTGGGATATTATAGCCATGACAGAACCATGGCTGAGAGAAGGGCAGGACTGACAGCTCACTGTTCCAGGATACAGAAGCTACAGGTCTGACAGAGTGAGTGAGATGGGAGAGTTGCACTTTTGATAAGGGAGGGCAGAACAACAGTGCTTTGAAAGGTTACTCTTAAGGGATCATCAAATGAGGCCATATGGTTAGAAGTTAGAAACAAAAAGGGGATGGACTCTGTTGGGACAGTGTTCCAGATTCCCAAAGAGCCAGCGGATACTAGAAGAGCAGATGTGTAGAGAGATTGCAGGTACCTATAGAAATAATAATGTAGTATTGGTTGGAGATGTTAACTTCCCCTGGATAGACTGGGCCACTCACTGAGTAAAAGGCCTGTACGGAGTGCAATTTGGCAAATGTGTCCACGAAATTTTCCTAATCCAAGATGTAACTCTAACAAGGCCTAACTCTACTCAGGCGGGAGCAGCACTCAGAAAACGAGGTCTGGAAAGTGACTGAAGTGTCAGTCAGAGAGCACTTCGGGTCCAGTGATCACAACTGTCTTCGTTAGAACAGAGTTATGGAAAAGAATCAGACAGGTCCCCGGATGAAACTGGAGCAGGGCCAGGTTTGGGCCCATTAGGCAGGATTGGTTGAATTAAAAATCACAGAACACCAGGCTATAGTCCAGTAGGTTTATTTCAAAGCACCAGCTTTCGAAGCGCAGGTGATAATCCTAAAAGGTGAAAGGCAGAAACTAAATGTGTTTGATATTACATTCCATGACACTGCTATCCTGTTGTTATAAATTCTGTGCCGTACGACTGTGCTCCACAACCACCTGATGAAACAGTGCTCTGAAACCTAGTGCCTCCAAATAAACCTGTTGAACTGTAAGCTGGTGTTGTGCGATTTTTAACATTGCCCACCCCAGTCCAACATCGGCTCCTCCACATCATGATTACCATCGATTGGGACAGTCTGTTTGAAGGAAAAGGAATGACTGGCAATGGGTTTAATCAATCCATATCTTTTTCTAATCCGAAAGACACGATCAATCTGTGGAGACCCTGCAATCCTCGCAGGTCCCTGCTGCAGTCAGGATCTGTAGAACTCATTCCAACGCCTGTTACTCTCCTGGTCCAATTCCGAAAAGACTCATTATCTATGCAACATCCTCCCTGGCTATCTCCCACACTGTCAATGCAAGCTCCTCCAGGATCTCCATCCATCTACTCATCTCCATAACCTTCTCCAGCTCTTACACCTCTATCTGTGTAAATGTCACACTCCCCTACAAACCTTCCCACTTTGACTAAACTGCAGGAGGTTTAAACTTCCTTATCTGTGAAACTGTCTCCAACCATCCCATCCTACCAACATCCTTGTGCCTGTAAACTGTTTCATCCCTCCCAACCTCCCCATCTCCATGAACTCCTGCAGGCCCTATAGCTCTGTAACCTCTTGTGGCTTTATGGTCCTCGCTCACTGTGAAACTACCTCCTGTCCTCACACCCCTCCCAATCTGGGTTGTCTGCTCCAGATCAGATCATTGCTGTGTCTGTTACCCTCGACAATCCTAGCAACCCTTCCTATTTGTGTCTCTTCATTCAGATCCCATCCTCTCCCGCTTTCTGAAACCTCTTTGTGCCATTGTGACCCTCCCTATTTAGAACGTAGAACAGTACAGCGCAGCACAGGCCTTTTGGCCTCAATGTTGTGCTGACCTTTTATCCTCCAGACCCTACATTTTACTATCATCCATTTGCCCATCTAAGAATTGTTTAAATGTCCCTAATGTATTGGACTCTGCTGCCACTGTTGGCAGTGCATTCCACGCACCCGCTACACGATGTGTAAAGAACCCACCCCCGACATCTTCTATAAACCTTCCTCCAATCATCCTCAACTTATGCCACCTCATCATTTCCAGTTTTGCAATGGGAAAAGTATGTGGTTATCCTCTCTATCTAAGCCTCAAATCATCTCATTCACCTCTATTAAATCACCTCTCATCCTTTTTCATTCCAATGAGAAAAAGCCTAACTCCCTCAAATATTCTTCGTAAGATCTCCCCTCTAGTCCAGGCAGCATCCTGATAAACCTCCTCTGCACCCTCTCTAAAGCTTCCACATCTTTCTGATAATGATGCAACCAGAATTGAACGCAATAAACCAAGTGTTGCCTAACCAGGCTCGATGAAGCTGCAGCATAACCTCATAGCTCTTAAAGTCAATCCCCCTGCTAATGAAACGCAACACATCACATGCCTTCTGAATCAGGCTATCAGCTTGAGCACCAGCTTTGAGGGATCAATGGACGTGGACACCAAGATTATTCTGTTCCTCCACACTGTCAATAATCCTTCATTTCTCCCTGTAAAGATTTTCTGCGGAATCGTTCAATCTTAAAAACCCTCCCTATCTTGGTACCCTGATCCAATCCCTCCAACACTCGTAAACTGGGAAACCTCTTCAAGTCCCGACAATCCTCCTTACCTCTCTAACCTCCTTTATTAGTATCTTCCCTCAAAATTACTGAAACCTCTATTTGCCACAGCAATACTCCTGATATCTGCATAACGCTCCAGAATGGCTGTGCACAGCTTCAGGTTCCCAGGCTGGGAGGTGTGAGTTCAGATGTGAATCTATTCGCCCATTCTGTCTTTGTGCCTGATACTGATCTGGTGTTGCTCAGGTAGAAAGCACTCTCCGTGCATCTGGTAACATCCAGATCTATGTTCCTGTCCAGAGCTCAGCTCATCGATGCTTTCCTTTAGAAAGCTCTTTATTTTGTCATTATTGTCAAGCGGCGGTTTCACGACCCAGCAGGAATTGGTGAGTTGCCATTTTGAGATAATGAAACGTTTATCATTGGAAATTGGGAAGCCTTTACAAATGAAAACGGCAGTCCAGAGACAGTGTATAATATTCCTGTTAGGGTGAAAGGAAAAGCTGCTAGGTGTACGGAATACTGTATATGGAGAGAAATTGAGGTTTCAGTGATGAAAAAGAAGTAAACATATCTCGGGAGAGAGAGTGAATCCTGAGAAGAGTATAAAGGCAGTAGGAGAGTACTCAAGCGGGAAATCAGGAGGGTGAAAAGGGGGCACGAGATAACTTGGACGAATATTGTTAAGGAGAATCCCAAGGGTTTTTATAAAAACATAAAGGACAAAATGGTAACTAGGGAGAGAATAGGGCCCCTTGAAGATCAACAAGGCAGCCTGCACGTGGAGCTGCAGGAGATGGGGAGATACTAAACAAGTGTTTTACATCATTGTTTACTGTGAGGAAGACATGGAATATGTAGAATGCAGGGAAATAGATGGTGTCAACTTGCAAAGTGTCCATATTACAAAGGAGAAGGTGTTGGATGTCTTGAAATGCATAAAGGTGGATAAATCCCCAGGACCTTATCAGGTCATAGAATCATAGAGATGTACAGCCTGGAAAAATACCATTCGGTCCAACCCATCTATGCCAACCAGATATCCCTGCCGAACCTAGTGCCACCTGCCAGCACCCGGCCCATATCCCTCCAAACCCTTCCTATTCATATACCCATCCAAATGCCTCTTATATGTTGCAAATTTACCAGCCTCCACCACTTTCTCTGGCAGCTCATTCCATGCCCGTACCACCCTCTGTGTGAAAAAGTTGCCCCTTAGGTCTCTTTTATATCTTTCCCCTCTCGCCCTAAACCCATACCCTCTAGTTCTGGACGCCCCGACCCTTGGGAAAACACTTTGTCTATTTATCCTGTCCATGCCCCTCATAAATTTGTAAAACTCTATAAGGTCACCACTCAACCCCCGACGCTCCAGGGAAACCAGCCCCAGTGTTTTCAGCCTCTCCCTGTAGCTCAAATCCTCCATCCCTGGCAACATCCTTGTAAATCTTTCACAACATCTTTCTGATAGGGAGGACACCAGAATTGCATGCAATATTCCAACAGTGGCCTAATCAATGTCCAGTACAGCCACAACATGACCTCCTAACTCCTGTACTCAGTACTCTGACCAATATAGGAATGCATACCAAACGCCTTCTTCACTATCCTATCCAACTGCGACTCTACTTTCGAAGAGCTATGAACCTGCTCTCCAAGGTCTTTTGATTCAGAAACACTTCGTAGGACCTTGCCAGGACCTGATCAGGTGTACCCGAGAACTCTGTGAGAAGCTAGGGAAGTGATTGCTGTGCCCCGTGCTGAAATATTTTCATCATCGATAGTCCCAGGTGAGGTACCAGAAGTCTCGAGGTTGGCTAACGTGGTGCCACTATTTCAGCAAGATGGTAAGGAAAAGCCAGGGAACGACAGACCGGTTCGCCTGACGTCATGGTGGGCAAGTTGAAGGAGGGAATCATGAGGGACAGGATTTGCATGTGCTTGGAAAGGCAGTGTCTCATTAGAGATAGTCAGCAATGTCTCAAGAAATTGTTTTGAGGTTTTTGAAGAAATAACAAAAAGGATTGACGAGGGCAGAGCGTTCAGTGTGAGCGATGTGGACTTCAATAAGGTGTTCAAAAAGTTTCCACATAGGAGGTTGGTGAGCAATGTCAAATCTCATGAAATGCAGGGGAAACCAGTCATTTGGATACAGAACTGGCTCAAAGCTAGAAGACAGAGAGTGGTGATGGAGGGTTGTTTTTCAGACTGGAGACCTGTGACCAGTGGAGTGCCACAAGATCGGTGGTGGATCCACTATTTTTGTTATTTATATAAACGATTTGGATGTGAACATAGGAGGTGTAGTTAGTAAGTTTGCAGATGACACCAAAATTGGAGGCGTGGATAGCGAAGAATGTTACCTCAGATTACAACGGCATCTGGATCAGATTGGCCAATGGGCTGAAGTGTGGCAGATGGAGTTGAATTTAGATAAATGTGAAGTGCTGCGTTTTGAGAAAGCAAATCTCAGCAGGACTTACATATTTAATGGTATAATCTAGGGAGTGTTACTGAACAAAGGATCTTTGGAATGCAGGTTCATAGCTCCTTGAAAGTTGAGTTGCAAGTAGATAGGATAGTGAAGGAGGTGCTTGGTATGCTTGCGTTTACTGATCAAAGCATTGAGTTGGGAGGTCATGTTCTGGCTGTACAGGACATTGGATAAACTACTTTTGGAATATTGCATGCAATTCTTGTCTCCTCCCTATCGGAAGGATGTTGTGTAAATAGAATGCGTTCAGAAAAGATTTACAGGGATGTTGCCAGAATTGGAAGATTTGAGCTACAGGGAGAGGTTGAATGGGCTGGGGCTACTTGAGGCTGAGGGGAGACCATATGGAGGTTTATAAGTGAGGTATGGATAGGTTTAACAGAAAAGGTCTTTTCCCTGAGGTAGTGGAGCCCAGAACCGGACAGCCTAGGTTCAGGATGAGAGGGGAAAGATATAAAAGGAACCTAAGGGACAACTTTTACAGGCAGAGGGTGATGTGTATATGGAATGAACTGCGAGAGGAAGTGGTGGAGGCAGGTACAATTATTGCATTTAAAAGGCATCTGGATTAGTACACGAACAGGAAGGATTGAGAAGGATTTGGGCCAAGTGCTGGCAAATAAGATGAGATTATGTTAGGATATGTGGGTGGGGTGGATGAGTTGGACCGAAGGCTCTGTTTCTGTGCTGTACATCTCTATGACTGTAAATGTTTTCCATTGTCCATTTACAGCCACACATTTCACTGCTTCCCCTGTTTACCTTGGTCAGTTCTCCTCTCAAACATATATAAATGGCTTTGGTTGTGATTGTAGGGTGTGCTTTATGGTCACTTTAACAATACATCATCTCACTGAATTCCACTACACTACAATTTCCCAGAGGATATCTCAGTATGACATTACTCCTTCACTCAGTTTCATCACCCAACAGTCGATCTGAGATAGTCACGTCCCTGGCCATTTACACAATGTGTTATTGAAAGAAATACTGACAAAAACATTCCAAGATGAGTTTGGAGAATATCACTTTTGACAAAGACTGAAGTCTCCCAAAATTATCGCAGTGTCTTTGCTTTATACAGGAATTCATTTGAATGTGCAACAGTGTTGAGCAATGAAATGTTGTCAGGCAGCCTGAAAAACATTCTCCTGCTTCTGGTTTTGACACGTGTTACCCAGAATCTGCATTCAGGCTGATTCAGCTGCATCATCTGAGGCCAAATGTGTTCTCTCTCATGCCCTTGTTACCCATTACTGTCAGGGTTACCCATGCTGCATTCTCTGAGACCCCTCTAGGATGTGTGGAATTGAATATTTATGTTCCACCTTTTGTTTCTCCTGTAACCACATCTTTCTGGTGACTAAATATTATTTATCTCCGTGTCACAAGTCTATTACCTTATTGCAGAGACTTTGTCCATTCCAAAGAAAGAATATTGTAATTGACTTTTTTCCCAGAATTTCTTGTCACAGCCTAATTCACTGATGTACAGTTTCAGTTAAACTCTGTCCCTTCCTTTTCCTTTCTGCGTGTTTTCAGCCACATTCCCATATTGTTCCGATGCTTCATCTTTTCTATTCGGATTTGGAAAGCTCCTTTCATCTGAACCCTGTCCCTGCCTCCTCTCTGTAAGTTTAAAGCCCTGTCCATATACCTACCGACATGACTGGCCAGGACACTGCTCCCAGCAGAGTTGTTTTTAATTCACTCGTGGGATGTTGCCCTCTCTGGCTGGCCAGCGTGTATTTTCCACCCCGAGCTGCCCTTGAGCTGAGTGGCTTGCTGGATCATTTCAGGGGGCAGTTCAGAGTCAACCTCCTTGCTCTGCGTCTGGAGTCACATGTAGGCCAGACCTGCTGTCTAAAACAGATTTCCTTCCTTAAAGGATATTAAGCAGTTAGATGGTTATAGCTGACATTAAATTCTGGATGAACAATCTAGTGAGAATAACACGAGGCCATCACATCTCCGACTCGTAGTTCAATCGTCACTGAGTACTGATCCTACTGTACCATGAATCAAAACCCTGTCATCATGCCCATTGCTTGATCCTGAAAGCATTCCTGCACTCTGGTGATATCACTCAGTATCTCTCCATGTGGTATCCCTCACTGTGTGGGTCTAATTGCTGCCTCTGTCAATGTCTCTCACTCTTGCAGCTACTCCAGATCCTGAGCCAACAGAATTCTCCACTCCAGAGAGACGCAGCAGCACAGGCCAGGGGTGGACTCGGATTTTCCCGATCTCTGTGGCACTCAGTACCATTCTCCCTGTGTAACCCTCACTGCATCAGTCTAATTTCCCATTCTGTCTAATTCTCTCTCTCCTGTAGGTACTCAGGAAGCTCTTGACTCAATAGACTTCCCAACTGCAGGATGTCTCATACATCCACCACATTGAAGATGGCAGGTCAACCAGAGAGACAAAGGGCAGGGAGATCTGGTGTCCTCAATGAATCCTGCAGTGAGGGAAGATCATTCACAGGGAACAGAGCAGGGAGCATTTAAATAGCTAGAAACATCGGCCCTCAAGACATGACATCGATACAGTGCTGAAGGGTGAACACACAGCATAAAGCTCCCAGGCTTAATTCCCATCCTTCGTGAGAGGATTACTTACAGCTCTGCTGTACTGAGGTTGTCTGAGACAGCATCGGGAGTGTCACAGTTATGAATCCAGGCCAATGCTATCTTAGTGATCATCAGGACAATGGTGGGGGGGGGGGGGGGGGGGGGAAGCAGGCCGACCACGAGAAGGTGCTGCTGAAACCTGGGCTCTTAATGTTTTCTATTTACACTCCAACATTCTCTATTGTCGCATCACAGAGTCACACAGCAAGGAAACAGACCCTTCAGTCCAACTCATCTCAGCTAGTGCCTTGAATGTTTTTAACACTGAGAACAGTTTGTATCTCTGTAACATCACCCCCTCCCTACAATCCCTCTGCAAATTTAAAACCTACTACAATGCTGACTATCTCCCTGTCACTAAAATGCTCCAGACTGGACGACATGCCCAATCTCAGGAATCTCCTCCTCCCATCATGACAATAATCTCTCTTTCTATCATCTTGCACAATACCTCCAGACCACCCTGTCTCTGTAACATCCTCCAGCCTCGATTATTTGTGTACCCTCCTCCAGCCCCTACGGTACATGATATCACTGTTACCTTCAATCCCTTTAACATTCCTGCCTCCCAACCTACACCACCACAGGACTTCTAATCATCCACTATCCTTCCAGATCTCCCTATCTGTGTAAACACCTCCAGTCCCTACAGCCTTTCCTGCCTGTGTTACCTGCTCCTATCCCGGCAGCCCTCCCTGTGAACAGTGTCCTGAAGCCACAATAACCCTCCCAATGTCTGCAATCTCCTCTATCGCTGTGACCTTCTCCCGTCACGACACTGTTCCATTGTATGGAGGAAGCAAAGAGAACATGAACAGTCTGTAAATTTCCCTTTTTTAAAATTCAATGATGTACCGTGGTCATCACTTGCTCGGCCATCATTACCCTCCCATTTGTAATTCCCTGGTGAAGGTGGTAGTCAGCTGTCTTCCTGATCCATTGCAGTCCTTTGGGTGAAGGACAGACACATTGCTGAGAGGGTGGAACGTGGCTTGGAGGACACCTTGGAAATTCTGGTGTGTCCGTGCACCTGTAGCTCCTGTCCTTCCAGGGAATAGTGGTTCCGGTTTTGTGAAGGGCTGCTGAAAGAGCCTTCCTGAGTGACCGCAGTGCTGCTTGTTGATTTTTCTACAAATTCCTTCCTTCATTCATTCACGGACATGTGCATTGTTGGCTGAGTCAGCATTTTAAAATTGATTTTGAGTTGTCCCTGAGAAGATGGTGGTGAGCTGCCTTCTTGAGTGACCGCACCAGCCGTTGGAACTGTTGTAGTCTGTGTACCCTCCAGCAGGCACTCAACATTTCTCTTGTCTGTAACATATCCCACACGTGCCACTGTAACTGCGTACAGACAATGCAGCTCTCCCTTTATTGGTGACATGCTCGTCTACGTGCAACTCTTATAGTTCCTCACAATACCTCACCTCTTCTATTCCCGCGTGCGCTGTTGATCTTGCAAATTGTTTTTATTCCTTTTTAAACTTCTGATCAGCATTCAACTCTTCCTTTTTAAATTTGTAAACTCTCAGTATCTGTATCCCTCCATATCACTGTTACACATTACAACACAGGTTCCCCTCCTTAAATCTCTATGAATTGCAATGGCTGGATGTGTTTAATTCAAACTTTTCACCTTCCTTATCCACGTCACCTCGTCCAGCCCCTACAGTCCCACCATTTCGGAATGCTCCCGTTCTCTGAGGGTCCTTGAATACCACCAGTGCTCCAATGATCTATATCCACCCAGTTATTATAAGTTTTCTAACTCTGTAACGTCCAGCAGTGTCCAGTACCTTACAACACTTCCTGGTTGTCAATTTGCATTCGTTGAAGTTTTTCTATCTCTCTAAGCAGTTCACAAAAAAACCCTTTAGACTCGACAAAGCTCCGTTAAAAACGAACCACCAACTCTCTATTTCCTGTGCCTTATTCAATTCCTGCAACTCTCCCTGTACCTTTCAGTAACCTGCTTTAGGCATCGCACGTCTGCCTACTTCTCCAGATAGCCTGATCCAGCCCATATAGCTCTCTCAATCACTGCAACACCCTCTGCCCCTTCTAATCCTCCTCTTTCCCACTGTTTTCCAGGGACAAGGGCGATCCTGTAATAGAGCAGGGCGGAATGGGATGTTATAAATCTCAGCTGAGGCTTGAGGCCGACCATTACCTGGGAGTCACAAAGGGAGAGAACCTGAGGGAGAGCAGCACAGAGCGGGAGAATATAAATCAGCAGTGAGAATCAAGGCCGACTGGGACTTGGAATTGGAGAAACAGCAGAGCAGGAGGCTCGAAATCAGCACGGAGTCACAGAGGGAGTGACCTGTGCGAGGGAGAAACTTGGAGCAGGAGCTTGAGGCTCACTCACACCTGGGAGTTACAGAGGCAGCAAAGTGGGAGGAAATAAATCAACACTGAGTATTGAGGTCTAGTCATACTGGGAGTAACAGAGACGGTGACCATGTGAGGGAGCAGAGTGGAGTGGAAGCTGGAGGATTACACGTACCTGGGTGTTACAGTGACAGTGACCCTGTGAGGGAGCAGAGTGGAGTGGAAGCTGGAGGATTACACGTACCTGGAAGTCACAGAGATGTTGACCCTGTGTGGTCTTCACAGAAGAAAATGAAAGTTCATTTGCTGATAATAAACATTACTTGCTGTAACTTGCTGCAAAATGACATTTGCTTTCATGGAATTAGGGGTGAAGGCTCAAATATCAGTAATAAGTGAAATTCTGAATCAGTATAATAAAGAATCCCAGTCAGCTACAGACTGATAAGGGAATCCATGTGAAACGTATGCCCCTGATGTTAACTTTATACAACATAATTCATTGAGTAAGACTAAACACGTTTCAGCTTATGTTGTGGTAGTGCAGACTGGTCAAATGGGAAATGTTTTCTGTTACATTGGGAAGTTATAGCCCCTCCTGGTGTTCGAGATGAACACCTGGTCCTGCAGCTCAGTTAATGACTGGAGATTCTGTGAGACATCTATGATGCTGAGAGTTAGGTGGATAACACTTAAAGGGAGGGGATCACACTGCTGTCATAACGGCCTGTAAGAAGAAAGGGAACGAGTGATCAGTCAAGAGGTGCGGTCAGGAAATACAGGAAATCCCTGGAGGGGAGGGGACGTGAGGCTCCCTCCCCATTAAGTT